>NW_026596064.1:18990229-19034976 GCF_907164565.1 Psammomys obesus
ATATATATATATATATATATATATATATATATATATATATATATATAGAGAGAGAGAGAGAGAGAGAGAGAGAGAGAGAGAGATAAAAGCACTCTTTGGAAAGTATACTATCTTTAATTTTTAATCTAAAACTGTTGATCTAAGTTACTTTTACATTGTTGTAATAAGAATCCATAACCGAGGCAACTTATAGAGAATGAGAATATTTGGAGCTTTCAGAGGTTTAGACTCCATGACCATCATTGCAAGGAACCTTGCTGGAGGCAGACAGGCATGGTGACGGAGCAGTACCTAAGAACTTACATCTTATGATTCAACCACGAGGCAGAGAGAACTAAAGGGACTGTTTGAGCTTTGGAAACCTCAAAGCCTATCTCCAGTGACACACCTTCTCCAACAAGGACATACCCTCTAACCCTTCCCAAGTACTCTAGTCCTACTGACCATCAGGAAAGTATTTTAAAGTATTTACTTCCCTACAATCTTATCACTTTGGAGGCTGAAGCAGGAGGATGAGAAGTTCAAGGACATACTTAGGTGAATTGGAAAACACTTAAAGCTACACAAGACCTAGCACTAAAACCCCTAACTCCACAAAAATATGTCCCCTGAGCCAGAACAATCCGTATACCCAGTGAGATGTTCATATTTTTGAAGTATTCCTTACTCTTTGCCTATTAAATACCAATCTTCATTTCAACAAAGCTCCCCAGTGGATTCATTTGTTCCGTAGAGTTTGAGAGACCAGAAGTATTTAGATATATGAGCCTATGGAGGCCATTCTCATTCAAACCACCACACTATGTAGTCTTTAACATCTAGGAAAACCAATTTATTTTAATACGCTTTGCTGGTGACTGTTCATAAATGCAATGAAAATAACAAGAACAAGTGACTATTAGTAATTTGTTTTATAAAAAGAGAACTTCTATGGTAGTGTACTGGCTCTGTGAAGATTCATCTCAGCATCCAATTTCTACAACTTTACCCGTTCAGCATGTCCAGACAGATTCTGCAGTAACCGTGATAACATCTAAATCACTTAACGTTCTCAATTTTCCCTCATCCACCAAGAAATCATTCAAGAATGTTAAGGATTAACCAGCCACATGGGTTAGTGTGAAGAAAGACTGAGGCAAAGGTGATAGGACCCAGGCTCCAAGCTCTGCTCTATTAACTACTATAATTAAGTGGGAGTTCATACGAGGGACTCCTAACTGGGCTTAAATATGCTTATCTATAAACTAGAAGCAGTAGACCAAACAATCTCTGACTATTTTAAAATTCCAAATGCATTTCATTTATCTGAAAATTGTTAATCCATATGTGCTGCATAATCATGGGAACACCAGGGAAAGCATAATGTCCAATTAACCAGCACGGCATCATTTCCCAGGCGTCTTGAGTTAGTGTCAATGTTCACCCCTGCACCAAGCTGCTTCTCTCAATCATACTTGTCTAAGTGGCAATTTTCCCAAGTCTAACCAGCACTTGCTTTGACTTGTTGCTGTTGATTTTTTACTCTAAGCTAACTAAAAGATTATACCTTTGCTGAAGCTTATGCCAGATGCTTTCAGCCTGTCTTAAAAAACCAAGATGAAAATGCCTCTCGGAGTCAAAGCCATTGACTTCATCAGCAACGTTTCCAAAATAGCATCTACATAGGAACACTTGCTCGTGAGCTTTTCAAGTGTCTGTGGTCCTGAGATAGACAAAACCCATGGCAGCAAAGTCTGCTTTTAGTCTTTCCCTTCCTCTCACTGCAACAGTAGACACTTCCACATTAGTAGGTTTGTGATAGACTGAAAAAAACAGCTCTGCCCCAGACTTGAAGTTAAATAATTTACAAAATCCTAAACCAGGTGAAATCGTATTGACAGTTTTCTCCCCTCAACCTGGGGGAGCCACAGACTTTCTCTTCAGTTATGTCAATCTTTCTCTGGTTTTCTAACACCAGCCATGCCCGCAGAAAATGCGGCATCTGTGAAAATTGATGTTTCACAGAAGCCATCTTGTTTTATTACCATAATTAGCAATAAAATGTTAGTAGTCCCCCACTCCAAACAGAGGAACTGGAGCTGGAGAGAGTGTGTACTTGCCAAGAGGTCCTAGGTAGGAAGCGGCAGAGCAGGAATTTAATCTTGGTCATACTGAATTCCAGCACCTTGAGATTCAGCCATGTGGGGTATCGCTACTTTTTTTGTTAATTTGGATTATATATTAGATTGACAAACCTAGTAACAATCTACCTCTTCACCTATTCAAAAAGAGATTGCCTAAAAAGGAATCAGTACTTTGAACTGAATGTGGTGTCCTTCACTGTCTCTCTTTGTCATTCTCAAACCCACTAACTGCTTACTGATGTTGAGTGTTAAGTAAATCTTATCATTTCATCATCTTCTATAGCACTGATTCCCTGATTTTCGATGATAAAGAGTCTCAAGGATTCTGAGATAGGATGCCCTAGGTAGATTCAGCGATTTGCATTTGGCCATAACCCCATGCTTACAACCTCAGACAAATATTACAAAAGCCAGGCAAATCTCATGTCATCGTCTCTATTCTATGAAGTGTGGAGTGATCTTATATTTGCAAAACTGCCTTTAGATAAAACCTTTTACCTTTTCCACCTTGCAGTGCCTCTCCACAAAAGCATTTGATGATATGTTTCTGAATGGGTATGGCTGATAAGACCCACTCCTCTTCTGGCTCATCTCACCCTTTTGGAATCTTGTTTCTATACATTCTAGACTGTACTTTGTTTTTACAATGGAACTTTCCTGAAAACAGTAAACATGTTTCTCTTTTTGGTCCCAGAACATTTAATATATTTCCCTGTTAAATTAAACAGATGTTTTCTTTTCTTTATTCGAAAGTTCTCCGACTTAATTAGAATAACAACAAATTCTACCCCTGCTACTTGTTAACTGTGAGTTGGACAAGCTACCTATTCACCAATACTTAGTTCTAATCACTATATGTAAAGAAGTGGAGGGTGTATTTCATGTTTATGTCATACAATAAAGGTAAATATTACAGAGTTGATAGGCCTAGGTGGAATTTTTATCTCATAGTATAATGGGAAAATTCCCTCTAAATTTGGACAGTCCTTGCATGAGGGTATTCTCAAATGAGCAATAATTGTTACAAGTTTAGTTTACTCTCTGGTACTACCATTCCCAAATTCTACTTATTATCTGATATTTATCTCCTTTGACTATTTCTATGGTTGTTTATTCTTAAAATAAATTCAGTGGCCACATGCTAAAGCTATCTCTATTTTCTAGTTTAGTTTGGCTTCTTAATAACAGGATATAAGTAATAGGCTCCTTATGGAAATGGCTCCAATCTTCCCTACATGGTGGCTTTGTCTAAAGGTGTTCTCTTTCTCTCATGTAGTCTACTTGGCTCCTGTTTGTAAAGTGCTTGGTTGAGGATATAGCCATGAGACTGTTTTACTCTGTGCAAAATACTAGCCTGTCTGCCCAGAGATTGAGCTGTCTACCTTGACCTCATTAGCACAGTCGAGTATTTTGCTTTCATTATTTTAATAATGTGGCAATGATTCTAAAGATGCAGCAAGAGCCACACTGAATCTAGAAATTTCATTATTCCCATTAGTGTTGCAAATCAGAGAAAATGTGTATCTGAGAGGATGAAGTAAAGTACTCACGTGGAAATGAGGTCTGGTAAATAGATTTAAGAGTGACTCCCTGCGTAATGAATATGTAACAGGGCTGTAGAGAGGCTTCAGGCACTAAAAGCTTAGCTCACCACCCCCAAAAATGAGGTGAATATGTAAAAAAGGGGTACTCTTGTGTGTTATGGAGTGGAGGAGAAAAACAAAAATAATAGGAGGTGGAAGGAAAGAGGAAACGTTTTCATTAGGGAAATGAAAAATGATTTTTGAAAACAAATAAGTGCAAGTATAAGATCAGAAAGAAGGAGAGGAGGACCTCCCCTATCAGTGGACTTGGGGAGGGGCATGCATGCAGAAAGGTGAGGGAGGGTGGGATCGGGAGGGGAGGAGGGAGGTGCTTATGGGGGGATACAAAATGAATAAAGTGTAATTAATAAAAGTTAAATAAAAAATTTTAAAAAAGAAAAAAAAGAAAAATGTTTTAAATGCTGGGGGAAAAAAGATTAAAAAAAAAAAAAACAGAGAATGGGATGATCAGAACAATTCTTGTGCTTCCTTGATTATAGTTTCATGTCCTGTACTACCACAGAGACAACTTTCAAGAAAACTGCTTTATTTACTCAGTGTGTTTAGAGTCATGTTTCTTTCAGTTTTGGCCTTTTTATACAAAAAAAGTTGGTATGTGTGTGTGTGTGTGTGTGTGTGTGTGTGTGTGTGTGTAACCTTCCATTTCAAAAGTACAGATCCAGACTGGAAAACTGGTGACATAAAACTGAACAAATTAACAACCTGGCCAAGATTCCTATCCACATGAAGTTAGCATTCTAAAAGTAACTGTTAAACACTAAACTTCTAAGATTCAATAGATGAAAAAAAAATCATTGAACATTTATTAACAAAATATGTGACATAGACTGAAAATGGCCATGTCTAGCAGGTAGGAGATTTCATAATGAAGGCTTCAAGTGTTTAAAGCAGTGTCTAATCTTCCCAGGCTATTATAATAGGAAGAAATATCCCAGCTCTGCATTTCCTCACAGGACGGGTTCCATAACAATGGAGAGAAGGCATCTCTGCCTTTGGGAACTTCAAAGGAATTTTAGGCTCCAGATACATCACAATAAAAGATATAATGCTACTAACATCTAAAAATCCTAGACCACAATGCTAGGTTCCACCACTCTGTCTATGCCTCTAACTGGCTGAAAACCTTGTGACCTGCCCCTGGCCATGACTGCCCTGTGTAGTTATGTTAGTACAGTTTACAGAAGACCATGACCAAAGCTTCCATTTCTGATATAGCTTATCTCCAAACACCATCTGTTCTCATCCCAACTCCCTCACACTTAGAGTTGATTTTGCTGATGTGACATCTATCCCTTATATCTCAACCACATGTGAAGGAATGTTGAGGAATCTTGGCCTCCTAGTGACTTAGACAGCACAGGTGATGTGAACTTCATTCCACATCCAGGCTGGTTGCCTAGCAATGCAGCCACATTCCTAAAGATCAACCTCAATCTCTTCCCTACCCAGGACTCACACTCGCTGACATTCTCCTCATAATCTCTGCTCTCTTGGCCACTTTTTTGCTTTCTCAGTTGACAAGTGTACCTGTCATCATTTAGCTCTCCACCCTATAGCACTTGCTATCAAGTACTTTAGCATTTCCGTATCGACCAATATTTCTGTCTCTAGAAACATCTGCTTTCCCCTTTGCTATTAATTGAGATAATAAAATAAAAAAGATAAACAAATTGTTGCTTATTTGGTTATTATTTGCTAAAACTCATGTTATCTAGCTCTTTGTTTCAAATAATCAGTGTAACTTGTTTTTATGTCATTGCAATCCACTGATCGTATTAAAAAAAATCAAAGTTTAGTAAATGTTTGATAGACACATGTCAATGTCCAGACACTATTTAGAAATTAATGTTACCAATAATGTGAAGTTTTCATACTTTGGGCCACATTTACTGGTCTACAGGATCTAAACTCAAAGAAATTTAAGGAGAAAAAAAAAAAAGAGGGCTAAAAAAATATACCAAATAAGCCCTGAATTATGCCTGAAGTTCTACCCATAATCTACTCATAGATTTTTTTAGGAAAGGAAGCAATGTGTTCCTTTCTTGTTTAAGTGACTTTGTGCTTCGATTCTGTCATTTGCAACTGAAAGAGTCCTGAATAGGATAATATAGTTATTTGCATATATATATATATATATATATATATATATATATATATATATATATATTATTTGCTCCTATGCAATCATGTGCCACTTGGGAGAAAAGACTATGTTATGCATTTTCAAAATGTTTTGCACATTGTAAGTGTCCAATAAATATTTATTGAATGAATAAGTCTATTTATAAAAGAGCTTAAGTTTAGATTGATGAAACCTTCAGATTTCTTTAGCCTTATCTGGAAAATGAGTAGCATCACACAGCAAAAGCCTGCAAAATATTCTTCATCTTCAGTTGGGAATACTAAGCCCTCATCCCTCACTTCCACCTTTCTATATCTGAGAAGGGAACAGAGCGACATGGATGGCTGTGTTCTTATTACGAGAACTGAGAGTCCTGGGCTCTTAATATGACAAACAAGAGAAAATAAGAGAGTGGCACTTTCTGTTTTTATTTGCTTTGTTGTTGTTGTTGTTGCTTGGTTTTGATACAAGTCCAAGTTTGTCTTTTGTAGGAATAACCCTCCATTATACCCTAGAAAACTGTAGCAAGAACGAGACAATAATCTCTGCTTATCTCTCTCTCTTTATATCTCTCCCTATCTATCTCTTTCTTTGTCTCTTATCTCTTGTCTCTTTCTGTCTTTCTGTCTCTGTCTCTGCCTCTCTTCCTCTCTCTCTCTCCCTCTTTCTCTCTCTTTCCACAAAAATGAATGATTAAACGGAAACTCAGCGGATGCCCAAGGCATATATCTGCAAAGAAAGCTCAACTGGGCTTGTGTAGAGACTGTTCTTGATTTCTATACCCACAAAGACAAGAACACAAAGAGACAAATCATTTCATTTATAAAAAGGTCCCTTGTGCATGTCTGGAGTCAGAAAAGTCAAAACTACCAAGATCTCTTCCCTGAAGCAGACACAGTGTGGGTGGAGGCAAACAGAATGATCTATTTAAACATCAAGCAGGAAGGAAACCTAATACATTCAACACAGCTTCCTCATTAATTGCAAGCTTTAGAGGAACTCTGGCTTACATTCTCCTGTCTTACTGCTTGTTGAATGTACAAGAGGATTTGGGGTGAGGAGCGCAAAAATTCATCTATTTCTTTTTCTTTTGGTGTACATGTGTATTTTAATTATCCCTCTTGAGATACCTCCTTGCATTGTGTCTTCAGTCTGTTGCTTGCGGGTCTGTTTTTGACAGCATAGCTTTCATTATCAGTGGCTGCCTATTTTATTTTGTGTTTGGTATTTTGAAGAGGTAAGGGCAATTACAGAAACGACCAAACTTCCCACCCTGACCAGGTTTGAAGAGGCTCACTTGCTTATCATTAGAAGGAACATAGAATGAAGGAGATTTTCTCCTGGGGTCCAAGAACTCATGCCACTCATGGCAGAAGCAGAAGTGACGATCTGGACTTCCATTTGAATGCCACACAGTCATTTGATATTCATAGATTTTCTTTTTCTGAAAAATATAACCAGGTTACTGCCAAGATAATGCCAACAGTAAATAACTAAGTCAGCTGAGCCTCTGGATATTCACTAAGAAGCAAACCACTCCTTACATCACAAAGAATAGCAACACTGTCTTTAACAGCAAGTGCTAAATATTCAACATTTCCCTCACCTGCCTGTGGAGACAAAGCTCTTTTAAAGATATTGATGCATAGAAACTTGTCCAAACCTCACTGTGTTAAGCATGCAAAATTATCCTTAATTCAAAACACGGAGTGTTCTTAGAAAAACAGAGGTTTCTTTCTAACAGGCTTTCCTGGTAATGTGGTAGAGGCAGAGAAGAGAATGCTGCGAAATAGTGTGTGCTATTAAATGAATACATGTAAAATCTCAAAAAAGGGACTGCCTCGCAGGCAACTGCACAAGCGAATGTGTTATCAAGACACATAGGCTTTTTAAGGCTCCAAACTGCAAAGATGCCGGCTAGGGAGTCAATTTATACAACACTGGGAAAGTAACATCACATAGAGAGGCTGTCTAACATTTTAAATACTTACAGCCTAATATGTTTGATTTTGATTATGTTCTGACTTTAAAATAACACAAAATATTCTAGAACAGAGCAGCCAGAGAATGGTATCTCAGCCACCATCCCTAGTTTATCATGATTAAAGAATTAGATTTCCTTTTAGTTTTTTTTTTTCTCAGTGTACCCACTTATGCTCAGAAGCTTATCACATACTTTAAACATACACTAAGTATGGATTCTATAAGAATGGCATTCAAATTATTCCCACCGGCTTATTACTGTATTGCTTTTCAATACTGTTCAGCTACAGCCTGGAATTAGGTCTTCCTGTTTTTACTACCTTTCACTATCTCCATCATAATCTGAACTAGCGACAGGATGTGGGTCGAGCACTCTCTCAGATCTGTGCCTACCATGCTCTGATGGTCTCTAGACTGTGACAAGACCAAGGTAAGGGCAGCTTTGTGCTTGGTCTTCTAGCTGGCCTAACCATAAGTGAAGCACAGCTTACGCATCTCCAGCATTCATAGGGTGCTACCTCCCAGAAGGCTGAGGTTTCAAGCCTCCCCTTAACTTCTTACTTGCATCATGGTCCTGTTAACAGACCTTATCCTCAGGACATTTATGATACTATACTCTTCTATTCATAGTGTCATAGCAAAATACCAGAGACTGAGTACTTAAATGACAGAGATTACTTAAGTGATAGTCATTTGTTTTTTTCACACATATAGGGTCTAAGGTAAAAATGATTACTGCTTACACATTTAGTTTCTGGTTAAAAATTAAAAAAAAAAATCATCCTGCCCCTAAAATTCTACCTTGTTGTTCTATAGATTAGACCTTGAAGTGATTCTGAAATTTCCCTTTGTTAAATGCTCTCTCTCTCTCTCTCTCTCTCTCTCTCTCTTTCTCTCTCTCTCCAGAGAGATGCCATTGCTGTTGAGGGGTGGTGATACTGCTAAGAGTTGGGGTGCACTATGGCCTGTTTTCTTATTGATTATCCTTCAGCAGATAATTGTAGGACTCCATCTTCTTCTTGTTCTTTTAGTTGCTTCCCTTAACCATGAAATGAGTGGCTTTCTTTTGCTAAACACTCTTTAATATAATGAAATGCCTTTCTAGAAGCCCAGATAACTAGATCAAGCAGTAGCCATGAACTTGAACTTCTGAAACCATGAACCAAAACTACCTTGCTTCTTTTAAGTTGTACTGTTATTTTGTAGTACTGCAAACCTGAATTAATGCATCTGACCTTCTCACAGGTACTGAGAGGAGACGGAGGAGAGAGCAAAACCAGGGAGATTCAGCTAATGCTGTCTCATCTCACACTAGCAAACACCCTATTGGTCAGGGACCCTACTTCTTTACCCTTACTTAATTTGACCACCTTATAGAGAAACACTATCCTCAAGTGCAATTCAGCACTTGAATATTAGAGACCAAATACATGAATCTCAGATGGACAGAAACACAAAAATTTAGCACATAGTAATATTCCTACTATAAAACTTATTTTCCTACCTTATTTTAATGAATTAAATTTGAGAAAGTTATGAAAAAGCATTGAACAAGTAAGAACAAAAGACAGAAAATGCGCATATGAAAAGTCCACAATTGATGAAAACTATATTTTGTTTTTATTTATTCTTCTCTCATACAATACATCCTGACCACAGAAATCCTCCCCTGTACCTCCCCCATTGCCCCCCACCTCCCCTCTTAGCAGCTCTGTTCCTCTGTTCCACTGTTTGCTTCAGATAAGAGCAGGATTCCCCAAAATATCAGAAAACAGCGTAACAAGATACAATAAAACAAGGCACAAACCATTATATGAAAGTTGGAGGAGGTATCCCAGTAGTAGGAAAGAGGTCATAAGAGCAGCAAAAGAGTCAGAGATACTCCAAGTCCCACTGTTAGGAGTTCCACAGAAACTCCAAGCTAAACAATTACAACTTATATTCAGAGAACCTAGCATAGACTCCTACAGGCTCCATGCTTGCCTCTTCAGTCTCTGTGGCAGAGTAAGCAAATAAACAACAGAAATCAGCTCTGAGAATAACTAAAATATCATATTATTCCCTCCTATCTTAAAGGGACAGGGGCCCACTATGTTATGTAGAATCAGTTTAAACTTGTGAGCCCAAATGATCCTCCTTCCTCAACTTCCCGAGTAGATGAGGGGGCAACGGAAGTACAGGCCTACTCAACTAAATGGCCATTCTTGAAGTTCTTGCTGTAAAAAATTTGTTATGATGAAATCTATGCTATCAGCTAGAGATTTAATAGAAGGACTAATTAAAGATAAAATGTTACATGAACAAAAGGCAATTTAAAATAGTTAAACGTGTTCATTTTCTAGAAGACAGGTTGATTTTTACATTACATGATTTAAACTGCTCTGTGCAAAGTGACAGGAAAAGTTTGAACATACACTTGAGAAACAGTAAGGGCACAGGGCTCCTTCATCTCGTCTCCCACAGAACGTCTCACTGGCAAACTCGTCCTTTATTTATCCATGCGTCTGTTTCTGAATAAATGATTGAAAATGCCAACAAGTGCAAAATTCATGTGGCTCTGGTTTGAAGACTTTTTTTTATTTATTTTTACTTATTTATTTATTTATCTTTTTAGAAAACAACCAGAACCCTATTGGATCAAAAGAAAAAGCAATATTTCCTTTCAAAATTCACAAGTCATTTATTCATACATGAGTCATGATCTCAATAGAAAAAAAGTAGGTTTGAGATGAGAATCCCTATTAAATAAAACATTTGAGTATGGAGTTGTAGAAATATCATCTATCATGATTACAGGGCAAAATCATTTAACATTATCTAAAGCCATACCATGAATGCCTCTGTTAATTTAAATGTGGTTTGGTTACCAAGCTCTAACTTAATTCCTCTTATCTTTTTGATATCCTATAAAAAGTACAACAAAAACCAAATCAAAACCCATGAGAAATATGACCGAATCTGCTACTTCTTCTCATCTCTGACCTTCATCACTTCACTCCAGTATTATGAAAATCTTTACTCCTAAGCATACATGACTAATTGCCAACAACACTGTTTCCAGATCCAAGATCCTGTTAAGATGGTGATGGCCTTGTGCTTAACTTTTGATCAGTGAAGTGTACATAGGAAGGTTAGGAAACATTCTTGGAATCTCCTTTCACAGGTAGTTCATGCATTTCATTTGCCCTTTTTCTTTAGTCTTCCCACTGACCAGAAAGTGAGTGACCTCAGTAACAAAATGTACTCTAATAAGACCTGGAAAAAGGAGCCACAACATAGCAATGTGATTGAGCCTGGCTCCTGGGAGTTAGCATATCATAGCTGTAGGAGAAACACTGAGAGCCCAAGACTATCTGACATGGAAGAAGTTCCCTCATTCAAAGCTGAGCTAAATGCTGACTGTAACTCCTTGCCACCATTCAAAGTCAAGGATATCCTTCATATCCTCAAGCTCACAGTCTCCCCAAACTATAAGAATGATAATCCCTCAACTGAAGAATGAATAAAGAAACTGTGGTACATTTACACAACAGAATACTACTCAGCCATTAAAAACATGGAAATCATGAAATTTGCAGGCAAATAGATAAATCTAAGAAAGATCATTGTGAGAGAGGCAATACAGACCAGACCGAGAAACACACTCATGGTATAAACTCATTTAAAAGCGAATTTTAAGTCATATAGTACAGAAAAACATAATACAATGTATAGACCCTAAGAAGATAAGTCCAATGGACATCTTAGGCTTTTTTTAGGCTTCATGTGGGCTCACTAGTTAGGGGAACTATCTCTGACACAGATTATGTTGTCTGCTTTTTGATCACTTCCCCCTGGTAGCACTTCCATACCAGGAAGGCCACAGGGGAGATAGAGGAACTCAGTCCTCATGTGACTAGATGAACTGAAGTATCTGGGTAGAGGGCTCCCCTATTCTTCAGATTAGGGGAGCAGGAGGGTGGAAGGGAAGGTGAGACTGGGACAAGAGGAGGGAGGAGCCTATGACTGAGATGTAAATTGAATTAATTAATAAGAAGAAAATGACTGATAGTGCCGGTTATGAAGAGTCCAGGAAGGAAGAACCAGAGAGGAGATAACTTGCATGACTACTACTGCTACAAAACAAAACAAAACAAAACAAAAAAAAAAATAAGGTTAAAAAAAGTATTTTCATTCTTATCCTACAAAAAAAGAGATAAAGTCTTTTTTTTTTTTTTAAGTATTTTCATTCTTATTATCTATCCCATTGGCCAGAAACAAAAGTATGAATCAGTCAGGCAACTGAGTAATTCCTATATGACTGAACAGTACTGTGTCAAGTAACTAAGCATTCCCCTTTCTTCCTGCTCTTAGAGCAGCCCGTCTTTCTTCATACCTCGCAGCACATCCACAGCTGAGACATACTAAAGGTCAATGGTGTGATACTGTTATTTATGACTAATGAAGATCTACGTGTGGATTGGTTGTTGAAAGGCAAGAACATCAGATTGTGGAAACATGTTTTGTAATGTGTTTAGTCTGTGTTTGTATTAGACAATCAAGCACTTGAGATAAAGCACTGTGTTTTCAGTCTGAGAGAACCTCGTAGAACTAAAAGACTAATGGACAGCAAATGTTAAGCTAAAAATTGTACACCACTTGCTGTAGGTTCGTAAACTGAAAAGAGTTGATCAACTAAGTGAACACGGTATTAGAAAAATGTTCTACGCACAGTGCATATCTGTGAACAGTAAATTTGAATCTATTTGCTCTCAATCTAAAGGTGATTAAAAATAAACACAAATCAGGGGCCGGTAAAATAGTTCAACAGGTATAGACACTTGTTGCCACACAGTCAAAGAAGGATAGTGACTCTTGAAAATTGTTATCTGACTGCCAAGATGTTCCATAGTATGTATGCGGGCATACATGCACATAAACAGAAATGTGTAAAGAAATTCTAAATAAGCTTTAAGAAATACAACCCAAAAACAAATATTAGTTTGGTTGAGACTATTGACGTAAAACAGGAGAAAAGCAGGCATTTAATGAAAAGGAAAAATAACAGTTAACAGAATAAGCATAAGATTTTGTTTCTTTCAGTAGCTCATAGGAGCATACCATATGCATGATATGTATTAAAAATTAAGTAAAGTAATAAGAAAACAGTAGGATACAATGAAAATTCAGTAGACTGTTTCCTCCAAACAAGTGGAAGTCTTAACGGTAGATTGAAAGGAAAGCTGTAAAAACTAAAATCTGAACTGGATGATTTGAAACAGTTAAGCATTAGCTAATAATATGGTAGAAAAACTTTGCAAACTATTACATAACAAAACTTAAAAAAAAACCTGAAATATGAAAATGGAAAACATGTATTGTGTGAAATGATAAAAATGCTGGAAAGTCCAGTATTTCTTTTTAGCTGGGCTAGTTACCACTGATGTTTACCAGAAAGAAATGGAAACATGGAAAGAAGCAGAGATTAGAAATATAATTGAAACAAGCCTCATGGAATGCTAAGATTACCTCATCAACACCAGCTTTCCAGAATGGAATAGAGTCAATAGCAAGACAATAATCTTGTTCTGGTTGACATTAACAGTGAACTTGGCACAGACTTGAATTACCTAAGAAGGGAGTCTCAATGGAGAGACTACCTAGGACCCACTGACCTGTATACGATGTGTCTGTGGGGAACTCTCATGATTGTCAGTTGATATATGAAGGCCCACTGTGGGTAGAACCATATCCTAGACAGGTAACCCTAGAATTTATAAAAATGCCATTTAAGTGTCTGTCTGCAAGTAAGTCAACACACAGCATTCCTCTATGGTTTCTGCTTCAAGTTCTTGTGTGAAATGCCCTGATTTCATCATTTCTTCAATGATGAGCCACAACTTGTAGGTTGAAGTAAACTCTTTTGTCTTCTAAATTTCTTTGGTCCTAGTTATTCTCCTCCTCCTCCTCCTCCTCCTCCTCCTCCTCCTCCTCCTCCTCCTCCTTCTTCCTCTCATAACAATGGAATGTAACTAGAATACTTGTGTAGCAGCTCAATGAAAATAGTGGTAACCGCTGAAACAGAAAGAAAGGAAGAAAGAAAGAAAGAAAGAAAGAAAGAAAGAAAGAAAGAAAGAAAGAAAGAACAGCAGGATACCTATGATATAAGAAAGAACATTCCATAAAAAATTAGAACTCCAGAAGGAGAGCAACAGAACAAGAAAATTTGAACACAGGGAACTTCCCAGAAAATCATACTCCAACCAAGGACTATTCGTGGAGATGACCTGGAACCCCTGCACAGGTGTAGCCCCTTGCAGTTCAGTGTCCAAGTGGGTTACATAGTAATGGGAAGAGGAACTGCCTCTGACATAATCTGATTGGCCTGCTCGTTGATCACTCCCCCCTGAGGGAGGAGCAGCCTTACCAGGCCACAGTAGAGGACAATGCAGCCACTTTTGATGAGAAGTGATAGACTAAGATCAGAAAGAAGAGGAGAACCTCCCCTATCAGTGGACTTGGGGAGTGGCATGCATGCAGAAAGGGGAGGGAGGGTGGGGTCGGGAGGGGAGGAGGGAGGGGCTTATGAGGGGATACAAAATGAATAAAGTGTAATTAATAAAAAATAAATAAAAAAAACTAAAAAAAAAGTCATTTTTCAGGTAATTAGTGACATAGACTACCTTAGCTTGTGTTTCAATTGCTATGATGAAACACCATGACCAAAAGCAAGAAGGGGATGAAAGAGTTTGTTTGGCTTGCACTTCCACAGCACTGTTCATTATTAAAGCAAGTCAGGACAGAAACTCAAGCAAGGTAGGAACCTGGAGCAGGAGCTGACACAAAGGCCATGAAAGAGTGCTACTTACTGGCTTGTCCCACATGGCTTGTTTTGCCTGCTTTCTTATAGAACCAAGGTCACCAATCCAAGGATAGTTGTACCACCCACAATGGGCTGGGCCTTCCCACATCAATCACTACTTATGAAAACACCCCACAGAATCATCTGGAGGCATTTTCTCAGTTGAGGTTTTCTCCTCCCAGATGACTTTAGCTTGGGTCAAGTTGACATAAAAATATTTAGCACATAGACAATATAAAATCTACTAATATTTTTCAAATTTTACTCTTACATATAAAACAACCAATCATTAAATGAAAACATAAAAACAAAAAACAAATGAGGAAGGGCTCTCCAACTCTGATCTCAAGCTGTACAATTGAGCAAGAGTAATAAAAACTCCATGGTACTGGCATAGAAACAGGCTGGTGGCTCAATGGACTCAAATAGAACACTCTGAAATAAATCCACACACTTATGGACACCTGATCTTTGACAAAGTTTCCAAAACCATACAATGGAAAAAAGATAGCATCTTCAACAAATGGTGCTGGTCTAATTGGATATCTACATGTAGAAAAATGCAAATATATCCATTTTATAACCTGCACAAAACTAAAGTCCAAGTGGATCAAAGACCTCAATGTAAAACGAGACACACTAAACCGCTTAGAAGAAAAAGTGGGGAAGAGCCTTGAACTCATTGGCACAGGAGACAACTTCCTGAACAGAACACCAACAGCACAGGCTCTAAGAGCAACAATCAGTAAATGGGACCTCATGAAACTGAAAAGTTTGCGTAAATCAAAGGACACTGTTGTCAGAACAAAACAACAGCCTGCAGATTGGGAAAGGAATTTCATCAACCCAATATCTGACAGAGAGCTAATATTCAGAATATATAAAGAACTCAAGAAGTTAAACAGCAACAAATCAAGTAATCCAATTAAATGGGGTAGAAAGCTAAAGAGAATTATCAATAGAGGAATATCAAATGGCAGAGAAACACTTAAATAAATGCTCAACAGCCTTACTCATCAGGAAAATGCAAATCAAAACAACCCTGAGATTTCATCTTATCCCATCAGATTGGCTAAGATTAGACACTCAAGTGACAATACATGCTGGAGAGGATGTGGAGAAAGGGGAACCTTCCTCCACTGCTGGTGGGAATGTAAACTTGCACAACCACTTTGGAAATCAATTTGGTGCTTTCTCAGATTAGGAATAGTGTTATCTCTAGATCCAGCTATACTGCTCATAGGCATATATACAATAGATATTCAAATATACAACAAAGACATTTGCTCAACCATGTTCATAGCAGCTTTAGTCATAAAAGCCACAATCAGGAAAACCCCAGATATCCCTCATTTGAGGAATAGATACAGAAATTCTGGTACATTTACACAGTGGAATACTACTCATGAAATCACAAAATTTTCAGGCAAATTGTGGGAACTAGAAAAGATCATCCAGAGTGAGGTTCCCAGAAGCAGAAAGACACACATGTTATATACTCACTTATAAGTGGATATTAGACATATAATATATGATAAACATACTAACCTCTGTACACCTAAAGAAGCTAAGCAAGAAGGAGGACCCTAGGCAAGATGTTCAGTCCTCATTAAGAAAGGCAAATGGGATAGATAAATAAATAAAAAAATATATTAAAAAGATAAAAAAGAAAGAAACAAACAAACGAGAAGGCCATCATAAATAAAATTCATACCAAACAGGCTGGAGAGATGAAAAATACTCAAAAGCAGAGCTAAATATTTTTTAATTAGGTAACAGCCTGAAAGCAAACAATTTTATTATGATAAGGTATTTAGAATACTAATTGAAACTGTGGTAATGTGCCCATAATATAACAAAATACTTTTGTTTGACAACTTAAAGGAGGAACTGCTTATTTATCCACACTCTCAGCGTAACCTTGGTGGCATAGGTGTTGAGGGACACTGTTTTCCTCTTGGCATTTAGAATGCAGATGGAAGAGGCTGACAAGGTACATATTTCCAAGCTAAACACAACAACTCACTCGCTGCAGTCAGACCTGCTTTCCAGTTTCTACCACCAATCAGTACCCCAATTAAAAATCTATCAATTGATGGTTTTCTTCGATTAGATCAGAACCCTCAGGATCCAACATTTTGCAAGTGTTCACCCCTGAGCAATAAATGTGGAACATTGCATCTAATGTTTCATATCCAGTCTGCTTCTGATATCTGACAAATACATTCTATGTGTGCAAATGTAGTGATGGCAAGGAAGATAAATAGGAAGACTGAAAACATTCTGATTACTAGCTGTATAGCTAGTTAAATTCAGTCATGAACTGAAATATTTAAAGACACGTAGGAGTATTTGCCACTAGTTTTAGGCTCTGGGTGTGAATCTGGTCATAGCTCTATCCGCTGTGGCTTGTTTCTCTAAGAAGATGCTCTGGAGCAAGCAGAGCGAGATGTTAACATCTGCTAAATTTGATGACAACATTTTTGTCTGTTGTCTGTTACAATTTTGTCTGTACTTTTCCATATGTTTGTAACATTTTATGTTTTAAACAGTATCAGAAGTTGTAAAGGTAACCACTAAGTAAAATAAAAAATAAATTATGTAATACAATATGAAAAGAAAGAAAAGAAAAGAAAAGAAAGAAAGAAACAAAGAAAGAAAGAAAGAAACAAAGAAAGAAACAAAGAAGGAAACAAAGTACAGCAGGATACCTATGATATAAGAAAGAACATTCCATAAAAAATTAGAATTTGAACAAAAATGACTCTGAAAAAGATGGCAAAAATAAACTTTTGCTCTATTTTAAGCATACCTATAGTGAGTTCCATTCTTGTATCAATAAGTACAATAGTAAAACTAAATATGAGTTCCTTATTAATGTGTGCCTACAGCCATGCTCTATGATGTCTTTCATGCATTAAATGTTTTCAGGCCCTTAGTTCTCATGCCAGCTCAGAACTAAGTCCTAGTATTTACTGTTCTTTTTTTCTAATAGCTAAATTGATAAAATAATTAAGAGGTAAAATGTTTCTTCTTTTTTTTTTTAAGATGAAATGTTCTAGGATACAGTCTCTCCTTTTGTCTGAAAAACTAAAGGGAAAAGAAACAGGTTATAAAATGTTAACATTATATAAAATGAAATATTAAGCCAAAATCATTAAACGCAATATAGAGATTGATTTTATACTTCTAAAAAGATTATATGATGAATATTTAACTACATATTTCGATCACTGAAAAAAACTGAACAGAAAGTGCCATGGAGCAGATATCTGCATTCCCATCTTGTTCTTACACTGAAATCCTAGCTTGCACATGACAGCATGAAGAGGTTAGTCCTTTAGGAAGCAAATTCACCACAGGGGCAGCCACCAAGGTGATAAAAGAGAGCACGGACGGCTAGTCCATTCTGTAACGTGAAAGCACACCGAGGAAGTACCCTGTCAATCAGAAGCAGGGTCATCAATCACTCAGCCTTGAATCTACCCAGTGCCTTTCCGACTTCTCAGCTCCTAGAACTGTGGGAAATCATTTCTGTAGTTTGGAAGCTACCTGGTCTGTGATCATTTGTTACAGAAGTCTGCACAGACTAGAGCAAAATGCGACAAGATATCAGACAAAATTTTAAAAGGTGTTTGACATTTTCAAATGTAAGACAAAAGGACAACATGTAAAATGTTGTTTAACCTGAAAATTATAGGTGGGCTTCTTGGTCCCTGAAAATCTTTGAAATCAGTGTTCTCAGGTACAATCGTGAAGTTTAGTTGAAATACAGTATTCATACCATATCCTTGGAAATTGGTTTCCTTCAGAATGACTATGTACATATGTATGTATGTGTATAATTATGAAATATCCACCACATCAATAAACTATTTCATATTTTACGTTCATGAGATAATTACCAAAATAGCATTGTATATATAAAGCTCCATAAATAAAACTTTGAGTCACTCTCATACATTTTCATTTATTGTTCCACACTTCTAGGTGTGCTTGCATGTGTGTGTGCATGTGTACCACGTTCATGTAGTGCTGCAGAGGCCACAAAAGAGCATCCTGTCCCATGGAACTGCACTTACAGGAGGTTACACTGAGTTACTGTGGGTGTCGGGAATCAAAGCACCCCGTGCTCTTAACTGTTTAGCCCTCTCTCCGATTCCCATGTTTTGATTTATTATTGAAATTACTTATTACATGTTTGGCTTCTGTACTACTATGCACATTTAAAAATAATAGAAATGATAATGATAAACTTTGAGGCTGGCAATTGAAGCAAAATACACAGTTATTATCAACATATGTGAATTGAATTAGTCAATCGATAACGTACTCATTTCCCAAAAGATCAATTAGCTAAATAATTCTGTATTTAAATATATGCCTGTAGCCCCATTGCTCCTTCACCTGGCTCGGCACACATGCCTTTACGCATTGAACTATCTTAATCATTTAATATACACTTTTTAATGTTATTTTTACATATCTACACGTGTTGAACAAAGCAGATTTTGGATTATGAGCACATATGTGCATGGTTGTGCAGCTCTGAGGTTGAGGTCGAGTATCTTCCCTGATCCTTCTTCACTTTTGATATTGAGACAAGATCTCTTGCCTGACTCAGAGCTTGACATTCTGGCTAGCCTGGCTAGCCAGCTTGCTCTTGGATCCACTGTCTCTACTTCTCACCTGATACATTATAGGCCGACTGCCATACCCACATAGTTTGTACTAGGCGGTCTGAGGATCCAAACACCAGTCTCTTTCCTGTAGGTACAGCCAGCGCTTTCCTGCCTTAGCTGTCACCCAGCGCAATATCTGGTATTATTACACATCTTTGTATTCTTTTATTTTTAAATTTTCTGAATTGTAATGAAACTACAACACTTTATCTCCTCCCTTCCATGCCTCCATTTTCTCCTAGGAACCCTATGTAATCCTTCTCATACACCCTCCTCAAGTTAATAGTATCTTTTTTGATGATTACTGATTTATACATGTACATGTATGTCTATATGCATGCACAAATCCATAAATACAACTTTCTGACACATTTTTGTTGTTTGTGAGTATGGTTTCAAGGCTTGCTATTTTCACTGGGCAACAAAAAGAAGGTTCATCCTTGGGAGAACCCATTTCTTCTCCCAGCAGTCATTAGTTGACTATTGTTCTTTGTCTGAGGTGGGGTCTTGTGTAATTTTCCTCCTTCTGTATTAATATGTCCATTGATATTGCCATTTTCTGGTTTTGTCTGTGTAGTAATATCTAGGAGACTGATCACCATATATTTCTAATATTCTGGATCTTACAGTATTTCTGCCCCTAATTCCATACATGTTTCCTGAGCCTAAAAGCAGGAGCTGTGACATATATATGAATAAATATTTATTGTCTGTGACCTGACTGTCTCTGAGAAACAGCTAGGTTTTCGGTGCTAGGCATTTTGTGCTGCCTCCTGTTAAGTGAGCCTTAGGTACAATTAGACAGCTGCTACTCATGTGTGAGAACCACTTACTGCACCTTCCTTAACTTACCATGCTAGTCACTGTCACAGTTCATAGGTGTTTCAACTGGGTGGGACTGTTTAAATTCCTCCCTCCCTTGGCAGCTTGTACCTAAGTATTTTTGGTACCATGTAGGCTATATGTCAGTGTTCCCTAAGTGGGTGGTGTCTTCAGCCAATAGGTACCTACCCTTAACCCCTGGGAGGCATGCAAAGATAGTCTCTATTGTTTGTGGGAGTCTCTTGGACCACTGTTACTAATAATCTGTGTATCTAATATTTTTAAAAATATTATTGCATCCTACACAGTCAAGACATTTAAGATTTTGAACATGAACCTAAAGGTTCTACTTAGAAGAGGGACAGGCACATGGAATTTTCATAAAAAGTAAGACTAATAGGAACCAGGAAAAAAAAAAAAAGAACAACAACAAACAAAACAAAACCAAAACAAAGATCCACTCCATCAACAACAACTAAAAGCATCAGTCAGTAGCTTATTTAAAAAACTGAGAAATTTAGAGCATAATTGTCTCTATAAGGATTCAAAATGCTGGTATTATACATTAAAGCATTTTTAAGAATGTTTATAACCTTGTTCACCAGCTTATAAACCAATTTAGCATTGTCTCATACTCAGATTGTATGGAAAATAAGTTTTCTATTTTTAAAAATATAAAATCTAGGAAGGGTAATAGATGAGAGTTTTATGCTTATAAGCATAAATTGTGATTGTTTACTGTTCCTCAACAATGATGAAATCACTCAAGGTTTCATGCAAGACCCAAAACCCTGGGGAAGCTATTAAAAATTCAGTATTAGAAGTTCATGGAGGAAAATGGATTCCACTTACCAAAGTGATTTTAAAATGTTTTCCATAAAATGCAAATACCACAGCATTGTGAAGACGGACACTTTAGGTAGGCTTTATTTGAGTCTGATTTCGTATAAGAGCAATGTGTTATTTTCAGTGGTATCCAAAATTTATAATGTCTTGTGGATGGCAGACTTGCGATGAGCTTTTGATGAGGTAGAAAAGCACGAGAATGAAGGCTGTGTGGTGATGTGTCCTGAAAGCTTCTTCACACAATGAAGAGCCTGGTACAGCCTGTACCTCACGGTGAGCACGGATGAGGATGTTGGTCCCCAATAGAACATCTTGGGTCCTTGAAAACCACATCCTCTTTAGCATTTCCTTCTTTCCAGAGATTTTGACGCTCCCAGAAAAGCAATAGGAATTAATGTAGGTCTAACTGAACCCAACTTTTACCTAACGTTACAGAATTTTCCATTCCTACACTTAAAAAGATGAAGAAGAAAAGACAAATAGAAACAAAAACTATGAAGAGTGGAAAAGAGCAGGGAGTAAGAAGAAGCACAAACTTTTCTTCGGAAAATTGACAATCCCTGGTTTTCAAAGATACTGAATATTGCTTGGACTCTTTAGCTTTTCAGTCACTGCACTATGGCAGTGAAGCAGGGCAAAGGCTTGGAGGTTAATGCTTTAGCTGTTGGAGAACATTCCTTTTCTTCAAACAGCTTGTCAGAGCAAGACTGAAATCGAGTTTGTGAATGAGTAGAAAAACAGAGGAAGCACACTGAGAGGCAGATTGGAGATTGGACTCAGCCCTGGTGTTTAGTCGTATCTTTCTAATTTTTCTAGTTGGTATGTAAAGCTAAATAGACTTTTTTTAAAACTTGTTTTAGAATAGACACTGGAACGGATGAAGAGAGGGTACAGGATGAGAGCCTAAATGTCCTCTGAAAGACTCCACCCAGCAGAGGATGGATGCAGATGCTGAGAGTAAGAGCCAAATTGCAGCAGAGCTCAGAGAGTCTTGTGGAAGAGCAGGGCATAGAAGGACAAGGAGGAGACAGGAGCTTGACAAGGAGACAAACAGAGCCAACAAATCTGGTCTCATAGGGCCCTGTAGAGACAGAGGCACCAAACAAGGACCATGCATGGAGAGGACCTAGACCCCTGCTCAGATGCAGTCAATAGGATCTCAGTCTCCATGTGGGTGTCCCAGTAAGAGATCAGGGGCTGCCTCTGACATCGACTCTGTTGCCCACTCTTTGGCAACCTCCCCCTTGGTGGGGCAGTCTTGCCAGGCCACAGACGAAGAGGATGCAGGCAGTTCTGATGAGACTTGATAGGCTGGAATCAGATGGTAGGAAGGAAGGGCTCCCTGTTTCTGAGGACTAGGGGAGAAGGATAAGGGGATAGAGGGAAGCAGGGAGGCACCGGGAGGAGATAAGGGAGAGGACTATAATTGGGATGTAAAGTTAATAAATTATAAGAAATAAGTTAACAAAAAAACTCATTCTGCCCATTTGGAGGGGGTTAATATTTCATAACCTCTTAATTTTTAGAGTCAACATAGTTTTGAAACAACTGAGGTTTCTGTTGGATAAAGATGAGGATGCAGAAAAATAAAATTAACAGAAAATAAACCAGAAGTATTTTTGGTAGCCTACGTCTCTTGGGCTGTGTCTTTCTGTGTACTTGAGTGTGGCAGTGTACACGCGTGGATCTGGCTTTATGCCTCCATCCTTTAACCTCTGTTGCCTGCTTTCTGCATCACCTTATCCCCACAATGAATGCAACTTGGTATATTTACATTCTATTAATTTCTTTTTCCTATTGGAAGAACCATCTTAAGCCAGCCCAGAGAGCAATCTGCCCAGGAGACCTAACATACGAATCACAGCCCTCACATGTGTGCTGTAACCTGATGTTACTGCATCATATATACGTCATATGTTCTCTTAAGGGCCACACAACTCACCTCAGTGTTTAGTGCTGCAAACTGTTACATCCTTAGAAGAAGCTAAGGGTATACGTTGATTTTCAGTGGTAGCACCTTTGAGAGCAGCGGCCTTTTTATGTCATCCTGTGTCTTGTTTCTTATGGCCTGAAAAGAGAAAGAATAAGTTTTGATTTGATAGTAAAGGAAAACAACGCAAAAAAGTAAACCACTTTTTTAAAATGCATGAGAATGGAAATTTAATTATGGAAATGTATATCATATCCTGAAAAACATAATAAATATACCAATATGAATATTTATCTGTCTGTGGACAGAAGGGCAAAAAGCAAGAGGAATACTTGCTGCTTAGTGCTGTAAGATATATGTCTATAATATTTAAAAAGAATTTGCCGATAGGTCTGTTAGCCAAAACTGTAGGAGATTGTGAGTTTTCTTCTTTTTCTGTTTTGTTTTCTTTAGTCTTGGCATTTTGGAACCAGCCTCCTGCAGAAGTAAATTTGTCTCCAATCACAATCCCAGGTGGGTTGCCTCATTCACAGAAGGACTTTTAAGGATTTAAGGATGACTCACATGGACAGGAAAAAGAGGAGTAGCATGGAAATTTATCACTGTTCCTATAACAGGGACTTTGTTCACACAATGCCCGTGACGCTTAGCTTCTTATGAACAATTATTTCAGCATCTCCACTGTTGCAGGCCAGCTACAGCCCTATGCCCAGCCACAACCCCTTCACTGCGCTGAAGATTGTTTTCTTCTCCAGTTGGCACTTTTCCCCTTTTACAACTGCTTGTGCTCACACCTGTTCTTAGTCCCCTCTGCTCCTCCCAGGACTGATCATGTGAACTTGGGATAATATGATATTTCATATCTCAACTGTCCAGTGCTTTTGCCACTTACCACCAAGGACTTTTGAGAATTTGAACCAAATGAGGAATGGAATTTTGGTATTGCTGAAACAATTTAAACATCATGGTCACGGAGTTGGCTAGTGGCTGTTATACCAGACAGCATTTGGGTAAACTCTTTAAAATGAGAGCAAAGTTCTGGATTTCAGTTCTGGTCCAGAAACCAAAGCTTTCAAGCAGTGTGCACGTGTCCCTGCACATGCACATGCTTTTATTCTTTTAACTTTTGTGATCATTCTAAATCACTCAGAACAATATGTCATTAAATCCCACCCTTGATAGTCAGTCATTAGACTTGCAGAGGACTGGAGAAGATAAAATGTGACATTATTTTAAACTTTACCGTTCTTCAAATAGCTCACACACAGGTACCGGGAAGCACAATTACACTTCCCATCAAAATGACGTGCATTGAACAGGAGCAGTCATTTCTGATGCAAAATTTTTATAGGATTTTTCAATAAATTTGAGATAACTACATTTTCTGTGCTTTAGCCTGCTAATACCAATGTTTAAAATGAATTAATGTCGATACCTTTGCCATTGTTGTTTACATATAAATCAATCTATGCATAATGAAGTGGGCTTAGTTATTCTTTGATTGTTTTTCTGTAGCACTGAAATAAATCATTCCATTCAATCTGAGTAGTGGAATGCAACAAATCTCTTGTTTAAAGTTGTTGATAACAACAGCAGTAATTATTATTATTTATTGAGTGTCTGTTATAGCCTGACACCATCCTAAATGTTCAAGACTCAGTGTGTTACTTAATTTGTCTCACAAAAAAACTTAGATGGAAGTACAGATTTCATGTTTAGTCTACATGTAAATGAGACAAAGAGAAGTAAGTTCCATAAGCTTAGGGCAAGTTTATATTCAATGCATACAGACAAACCACAGAGATGGAGCCCTTAATTGCTGCTTAGTCCATATTGTGCATGGGGGAAACAGCTTATCAGACAGGAGCCTACCACAGAGGTGCTCTGAAAGACTCTACCTAGCAGTGTATCAAAGCAGATGCTGAGATTCATAACCAAACCTTGGGAAGAGTCCAGGGAATCATATGAAAGGAGGAGTTAGTAAGACCTGGAGAGGACAGGAGCTCCATAAGGACCAAATATATATGGGCACAGGGGTCTTTTCTGAGACTGATTCTCCAACTAAGGACCATGCATGGATATAACCTAGAACCCCTGCTCAGATGTAGCCCATGGCAGCTCAGTATCCAAGTGGGTTCCCTAGTAAGGGGAACGGGGACTGTCTTTGACATGAACTCAGTGGCTGGCTCTTTGACCTCCCCCCCCCCCATCCTCTAAGGGAGGAGCAGTTTTGCTAGGCCACAGAGGAGGACATTGCAGCCAGTCCTGATGAGACCTGATAAGCTAGGGTCAGATGGAAGGGGAGGAGGAAGACCTGCCCTATCAGTGGACTTAGAGAGGGGCAGGGAGGAGATGAGGAAGGGTGGGATTCGGAGGGAATGAGGGAAGGGCTACAGCTGGGATACAAAGTAAATAAACTGTAATTAATTTAAAAAAATAAAAGTTAAAGTTAAAAAATGTTCAATTTTCACTTAACACTGCCCTTTAGCAGAAAAAAAAATCTGATTACAGGGTCAGTTTAGTTGTTCCTTTATGGTTTAAAACAAGCTTATGTTCTTGCTAACTAAAATACTAAGATGCTAAAAGTAGCTAACAAAAGTAAGGACAGCCAGTGTCTCCTTATTCTTAATCATATTAAGTTGCATGGAAGATTTTAAAAGTTTATGTTGTGTGACATATCTCATGCCTGTTTTTGTTTTTTTTTTTTTGTGATTTTCCTGTTTTGTTTTTGTTTTATTTTTTTGTTGTTGTTTCATTTTGTTTCTGTTTTTTAATACACCACATTCTTTCTCTTTGGCATGTTTTGGACTGTAAATATTCTATTGACTTGGAAAGTCCTTCTGAGTAAATGACATGGAAACCTTGTCTAACTTTCTCTTTTCCTTTTAAACCAGGCACAAACAAACTGTATAAAGCGAAACAATGAGTCAATGCCTTGTTGCTATAGTATTGCGAATTTCTCATGCGTATTCTCAAACACACCTGTGATGTTTAGTTTTATATAATAATCCCTTCCAGTTGTATTTTCCATAATTGCCTGCTGAAAACTTTGTCTCCTTCTACAATGTCAGAGGCTACTTTCTTCATCTTGGACAATGGAGGCTCTGTCAGTTTAGTTTACTTCTCTGGTCACTGCTCATGCCACATATTCAGGGATAGCCTTTGAAAAGAAGCTTCCTCCAGAGAGCTTGTTTTAGGAAATGTTAGTTTGAATATGATAAAGATATGGGACTGGAGGTAATAAAGAGTGAGAATTACAACTCATTCCCTCTTTTCCTACAACATGAAAATATTTGAAAAGATCCAGACTAGTATTCCAACTGTTTTATGCCAGTATTATTCATCCCTGTTTATGTCCAGTAGTATATGGACTTACTATGATATTAAAATGGGCACTGCATATTTTAACAGCTGTATTAAATTTTTGTTTTCACAAAATGTTTTCAACTTAAAGAAATTCTAAAGTTGTTCTTTAAGACAAAGATATGCCTAATATATTCTTTAGATGACAGTTCATCCAAGATTTACAATTCTTACCTGTCCTCCAGACTGACTATTTTATTTATCCTTACCCAGTATTCCTATTTCTCCACCACTAATGTCAAGACTTTTCTTATACCCAATGACATCACTAACACACCTAAGCCTTAGTTAAAATGTCATGTTCTATCTGGGACCCAAGTACTTTGATGGCATGGGTTTAGTTTTGTGTTTGATCAACTGTAGGGACAGAATTTGATTTAATAGGTCCTATCCATTGCTTAAAAAATAAGGAGATTCTACTAAAGTTTTCAGAGTTACTGGTTTTCTATTTTTGAGATCAAATATAAACCCACCCTTTTTCAATAGTTGTTTAGTCAGACTTTACTTAATTGCAACTAGGATTTCAGCCTTGTCCTCTGCGCAACTGAAGTCCAAGATACTCAGAAACAAAAATAAAGGGGCTTTGAGTATCCTATTGTTGATTATCATGCTATGTCCATGCCAAAAGGGTCCTCATCAGGAACAGCACAGATATGATCAGAACATATTATCCTCAGCCTTGATTATGTATAGCCATGGATTATACTGTATGGAATGCAGCAAACACCAACAAAACAGTATAAAGCGAAACAATGAGTCAATGACTTGTTGCTATAGTATTGCGATTTTCTCATGCATATTCTCAAACACACCTGTGATGTTTAGTTTTATATAATAATCAGTGGCAATCTGGTAAATGTTTACCCAGCCTTTTAAAAGAAAGGAATGAACCCTGCTATCCAGTATTTGCATATTTCTATGATATAAATAGTCACACCATGCTCAATTTTAGTTCATTAACAAGTAAGTCATTGAATGTGAGAGATATTGACTATAAGGCCATTGAAAGAGCAGAGCGCAGGACCATCACATAGCTTTTGTAACAGAAAACTATCTGTAAATAATTTCACAACCACAGATAATGTAAAAATAGACTAAAATGAGTGATAAAAGCCTTGGATCTTTATTATCTTTGCTGTTATTATCATTAGTTAATTATAAGCCTTTATGTTTTTACTTTTGTAATAACTCAGAATTCCCTACAAAAATTCAAAATTGGCTTTCACAAATTTGTGTAAGCCAACTCCAACATATTGCTGCTGGCAAAATGAGACCATTCAAGGTTTGGCCCTTTTCCTTATAAACTAATTGAGAAAATGATGCTTTTACATGGGAACCAATTAGAGGATAATGCAAGTCATTACATAGTTAAATACAAATGGGGAGCCATAAACAAGACAGGTATTTTTTTTGTAAAGTGAGATCTCAGTCACACACAAAGAAGGACTTTGTCTGCCCTTTCCATTTCAATATGTTCTAACATGTTCAAACACAAATGAAGACAAATCAGATCCACAGGGGGGAGAGTGACAGTGTTTTTCACAGGTTGTAGGATATTCTTAGGATCTCATGTCGTGAACTGCAGCTGAAGATTAGAACTTGTTTGGGGTAAACTGAATTGAGAGCTTTCAGGTCCCATAGATCAGGTTAATAATTCAGAGAGTGTGGACTTAGAAATATTTACAGATTGGATTGATGGACTATTAGAAGTAGCCGATGACTGCCCTTGGGAGACCTTGAGAAAAGCGATAGGGGAAAGTGTCACTTGGCTTTAATATACTTCAGGCTGCTCAGATACATCTCCTAACTAATGGATTGTGACATACATAGCCTAGGCTTTGGCCGGTAGTGATGCCCAGTGCTGTAATTGTCTTGCATATAGAGTGACTGTTTCCAAAGAAAGTTGTTGCTGTGTTAAGCCAGTAATTACAAAGCTGCCAGAAGGAAGAGCAGTTACCCCCACTGAGCTCACAGTGATTTATTGGGTGTGTTTGTACACTTAAACAAATCTGTCTTTTTTCTTTCTGGGATGTTTTCACACCTCAATATGAATCTCTCTTTTCCTGTGTTCACTTCATTTGCATCTGAAATACTGAGCTGGTTGACAAAGGGCAGAACACTGTGTGTGTGTGTGTGTGTGTGTGTGTGTGTGTGTGTGGTGTGTGTGTGTGTGTGTGTGTGTGTGTGTGTGTGTGTGTGTGCCCTCGTGCATGTGCACAAGGTGGGGTCAAGATCAAATGCACACTATTCAATGACAGATTTCTCTCTTTTATGAACTAGAGCCTTCTGGCTCTTTGTCCTTGAAATTTCTGCTGATTTTTTTTTTCTTGTATCGGGAAACAAACTCCAGTGTGAGGCTGAAATGCTCTTCAGTCTTGTCTATGATATCTGCCCACAGAGTCTACAGTCAGAACTGATTTACGAGAGCTTACCAATGCATGAAGACCATAATGCTTGTGACAAATTCTTTTGAAACCATGGCAGATGAGCAGTTTTAGAAGTGTAGTTCCCACAGTGTCCTAAACACCAAATGTCTTCTATCAAACATATTGCATCATGACAAAACTGAGACACTTAAAAGGCTTCGGTCACAATCTCCCTTTTGGAAAGCAGTCGAAGGTGTTCACTTTATTTTATTAATGAGCATTTCCTCTGCATGGTTAGAAACTTCACTTTTCTACCACTGTAGTCACCATGGAGTGACAGAAGCCATTAGTGCACACCAATCGTCATAAACGTGGCCCTTTTCCATCAGCCTATGACTTCCACAAAGGAGAGGAGTTTTATGTCCTTTCCTCCAAATTTTATAAAAGTAGGCTTAGAACACCAAGTTCCTTTCATGACAAAAATGTTTACATTCTTGTTTACAATAACAATGCATGATATCACCAAGTAGTTTAAAAATTAATACTCTAACTGGTTTGGGCATACTTTCCTGGCATAACTGTTACATTGGGAAAACCTACTTTTTGTTAATCTCCACAGAAAAAAAGAAATGTGTAGGTAGAAAAATAAAACAGTGTAATGAAGTGGTTCTCAACCTTTCTAATGTTGTGACCCTTCAGTTGAGTTTCTCATGTTGTGGTGACCTCAGCCATAAAATTATTTTTGTTGCTACTTTATGGCTGTTATTTTGTACTGCTTTGAATCGTAATGTAAACATCCATGTTTCTTATAGTGTTTAGTGACCCCTGTGAAAAGGTCTTTGACTCCAAAGAGGGTCATGGCCCACAAGTGGCGAACACCTGGTGTAATATATTATTATATCTCTTATATTCTAAGTGGGAGATAACCACCATTTCAGAATTTCTATTAGCACTGCCCCCAGGATAAAGAACTAAGTTAGATGAGTTCTCTCCTAACCTCTATAACACATATGATGTGTTTACAATTTAATATTGAAATGATTTTCCTCTTCATAAATGTTTCCTCGACATTAATCAAATTCATCTACCCAAACTGAACTAGCCTCACCTGCATCTCTGCCTGAAGATTCAGGGGGCTCAGAAGATTGACACCAAGCAAGAAAGTACATGTTTGCTGTCAATTCTGTGGACATATTCTATGATAAGGTGAACATACCATCTGTGAAGGAGAAATTTTTGTTTTCTAGCTTTACATGGATTTTGAAGAGTTGTGTTACGAATTCCACAATAGGCTCACCACTCCCAACCATGACTGAGGAAAAAAAAATAAATTAGCTAATGAATGTAAAACTAAGATTAGTGATAAATTTTCTTTATCACAAATAGAAATGTTGTAACCCTGTTACTTCTAGGATAAAAATGATTGGCTACCTCTGACTCAGTAAGTAAGTAAATTATTCAGGAGAAATTGCTAGTCTCTCTAAAGGTACTATAAAAACTACAGCATAAATTTATCAAATGAATTTTTAAAGTTTTTCTATTTAATACCATGACATTATGAAAGCTATAGATAGTTTTATTTTGAAGAGATTATATTTTAATATATGTTTACATTAGTATTTTTAAAACTAGAAAATGAAGTAGAAGGCATTTCCTATCAACCTGTAGAGCAGGTAAAATATTAGTACATTTTAGTGTGGCAGGGATTTCCTTCTGCTCAAGAAAAGAGGCTAGATGAGTTTTATGAGAGTGATGAAATTTCTGCCTGAATTTCATACCTCCACAGTATATAATAAAGTACCAGGACACTTGGGGTACAGGGAGAAACAAAAGAAAAAACACAGGTGAAATAGCAGACAAAAATGATACACAGTATGTGATTAGCAATGATTAGATTTTCATAGTTAATGCTTTTTTCTTGTTACCATAGAGAAAAAGGTAGGAAGAAATAGAGAATAAAATGCAAGATGCAATTATATTTCCATTAAAAAGACACAGGTCAAATTGTAAAAAGCTATGAAATTCACATTAGGAATGTTGACCTTGATCTTTTATTTAAAACAGTTCTTATTTTATTTTTGAAAGCATAATTTAATTACAGCATTTCTCTCTTCTTTTCCCTCCCTACAAGCCCTTCGCTATGACCCTCTGCTCTCTTTCAACCTTTTCACTAATTGTTATCACATGCATATGTGTGTGTGTGTATACACATATACTCCTAAATATATCCTGTTGGGTCCTTTTAATGTTATTTGTATATATGTTTTCAGGGCTGACTATTCGGGACTAGACAACTAATTCATGTATTCTTCCTCAAGAAAGTCATCTCTCTCATTTTCAGTTTTCCTCAGTTGCTTATGGTTCTTCATACAGGTTTGAGATCTTATGGGCTTTTCTCTACCCAGTTTGATATGTTAATTGGTATCATCCTAATTCAGTTGTCATTTGGGCCCTCATGTTGGTGGACTTTATGTGTGTAGCTTCCTTCTGATATTATTAGGAGACATAATCTAATGGCCAATTCTCTGGTCCTCTAGATCTTATAATCTTCCCATCCTCTCTTAAATGTTCCTGAGCCTTATGTCCATTAGTGTTTTGTAGATGCATCCATTGAGAGTAGATCTAAAACTCTATGTTTTCATTGGTTGTAGTTTTCTGTGGTGGTCTCCATTTGTTCTGGCAAAGAGAAGTTTCTTTGGTGAGGAGCGAAGAACACATCTATCTTTGTGACTACGTGGCAATGTTTACAAAATGTTTTTCAGGATTATGCTGGTTTAGTAAATGTGTAGCTGTAGACTCTTCCTCTATAACCAAGACTTCACTAGCACTGAGAAGTTAGCTAAGTTTCCAGTACCAGACATGGTTTCCCTCCTATTGTGCAGGACTTATGTCCAGTTAGGGTGCTGTTGGTTATATCTAAATTATGTATGGCACTAACGTATCAATGTCATGCTGATCATTGATGTGTTGTTCACGGTTGTCATAGTTGTTATAGGTATAGAGGACTGTATATAGGACTGTTGCCTAAATCCCTCTTTTGGAAGAGTGATTGATGTGTTTAAGGCCAGACCACCCTGAACATGCCCACTCTCATCTGACTGAGAAGCTAAGCACAGTCACTACTTGGATGGGAGGCTTTGAGCTTGAAAAACTACTTTCTCAATAAATGTGAAGATAGACATTTCAGTATACAGGAAAGAATCTCAACAAAAGTTGTATAAATTAAGAATTATATCTATGGAGTCAGTCAACATGTAGGTGATTTCTTGGAAAAGAATAGTCATAAAATGCTCTAGTGTATAATTGTTATATTCAATCATTATTATTACTAATAATGATGGAATGTTACTTTCTATGCATGCAAAATTAGATGAAAACTTTCTAGTGTATTAAAGAAACTAAAGTTTGTAAGTTAAGGAAAGTTTGTTATAAGGAAGAAAATATAATTTAAATAGTACCTTATTTGTAGTTATTAGCAAGTGAATAGGTTTGTACATGGGGAAAATAGTATGAAAGAAAAAAATTAAAAGCCACAATAATATTTGGATAAAAGAACTTGGGAACTGGCAACAGAAATTGAAACCTTTCTAAACAGAAGAAAACATCTAATTGCTTAGATGAAAGAAGGGAATTGTATGGGTGACAGGAGGAAGGAGAACAGACTCACAATAAGTAAAGATTCAAGTGGGAATTTGAGTGGGTGGGGGAATTCCTAAAATTAGCAAATTTTAAGAGGAGAAATGTCCTCAGGAATTAAGAAAGAAAATTCAGTTAACTATTCATAGATTCTAAGGAATTTAAGGAGATACCAACTATTAAAGAGGCAAATGTGGATTACGTAGGCCTAGTGATTTAGAAAGAAATGAATTCTAGAGACTGGGACTTAGGAGCTATGTGTGCTACTTGGGTGTCAGAACTATGAATGTGCAGCAGGTTGCCTTCTGAACTCCTCTGACACTGCCTCCTTCGGTAAATAGTTCAGTGGGCATCATTTACACTTAGAGTTTATCTTGTTTGATTTTTCTATTGTCATGACCAAACACCATGATCAAGACAACTTGTGAAAGAAAACATTTAATTTAGGGATTCCTAGTTCCAGAGGATCAGAGCCCATGACCGTCATGGTGGAAAGCATGACAACAACCAGGCATTCATGGCAGTGGGGCAGTAGTTGAGAGCTTTCATCTGATCTACAAGCACAAGACAGAGAGCTAACTGGGAATGGAGTGGACTGTTGATACCTTAGAAACCATTCCCAGTGTCCCCCCTCCTCCAGCAGTGCCACATAGCCAAATCAGCTCCATGTTCTAACTGAAACCAAGCATTCCAATAGTGGAGCCTACAGAAGACATTCTCATTCAAAAGACTTCCTAGGAAGGAGTTCCTAGGAAGGAAATAGACTATTAGAAAATTCAGGCACAAAATTGGTAGGAAAAAGCATAACAAAGAAACAAACAAAAGCAAACAACAACATCAACAACAAAAACAAGAAAATGTAAGTCTACTTGAATTTAATTAAAAAAAAAGTATTTCATCATATCAAAAGATCCAGGAAACATCAACAACAAAATATATGAGTAAAGGCAATACTTATTGTATTCAGAGGAAACCATACCTCAAAAACAAACAAAACAAATCCATTGTTATTCATAGCAACAAACAGCATGTTAAAACATGCACAAGGATGTTATAAGAGATATAGTTTGTTCCTTTGAGAAGCAAAAAGCATGTGTTTGGTTTGCAAGGACATATTGAAGGCTAAAGTGGAGGGGATGGAATTTTCTAGAAAACTCACAACTCAACATCATTCTCATACCTGTGAACAGTGAGAAAGAAGGTAGAAAGAGAGTTGAGTCAGAAGACCTTTATTCTTTTCCACATTTGTATAAGAAGTTTGGAGAGTTAGATGCATACTCCTTAGAACTAGTCAGCCATCTGAGGAGTACTGCATGTGATAGGAGTGGAGCTGAATTAGAACTACTACTAGGACAACTTTTTAGCTTAAAGCAGTAAAGAGTATAAATGGACTCGTGGATCTAGGAACATCAGCTGTCAGGAGCAAAAATAGCTTTTTGTTATTTTCAGGACCACACGAAAGGTGTTGATTTCAGAAAGGCAGACTGTGTTAGAAATAGTCAAACCAATGGTTCTTAATGAAAGAGCAATGAATAGAACCCTGGCTGCTGTTGGCTTTGTGCATTGAAGGAGAAAGTTAAGGTGCTATGACGTGATTAGTCTCAGATAGGTCTTTAGAAGAGTAAGAAGGTCCTGATTGTTTGAGAAGCTAGCCTCACTATGTGCAATGGTGTGTGCCTGTAATCTTGCCCTTGCGATAGGGCGGTAGGAAGGTGAGGAGGAGTCCAAGGCCAAATATTGACTACATAATGTTAGAAGCCAACTTTGTTGGACTATATGAAATCCTTTCTCAAAAATCAGAAGTAGGAGGACACAGAAGTAGGAGGTCAAAAGAAAGGGACATGAAGGTAAAAATCACAATAGCACACTACACATTCTCTGGACAGTTGTTGAGAATTGTGTCAACTCAAGTGTTGGAATTAAAGCCCACTGCAATAGCAAGTACATGTTGAAGGGATTTGCTTGAGATTCTTGATTCCCAACACCGAAAGCTTAGTCCTGTGTCCTTTACGTGATAGTGGATATGTTTCTTGGGTTTTCTGCCCTCCACTTTCTTCATCTACAAACAAGAAACACCAACACACAGAGGATTGTAGTAAGGATTGACTAAGTTCGAGGCTTCTGTAATTGGATTTCCAACTCAGCTCTGTAGTATTTCTTGCTGCATCCCCGCCCCAGTTATACTATTCATGTCATCCCACATCACTATTGTGAGGACCACATAATCAGCTTTTCTGTAATCAGCTACCCCTCCAACAGCATCAGTTGCATTCTGTGGCCTCTGCTGCTTCTTTTCCTCATGCAGACTCCTGTAACAGAATAAGCCTGATGCCGCATCTTATTCTTGTTAAGAGGTTTTAGAAAAGGCTGAAGTTAAGAGTTTGTTGTCAATAGATCTGAGATTTATAATAAACAGTAGAAAAGAAAAAGGCAACAATACTTAAAGATGATTAGATGAAGCAGTAAGAATTAGAGTCCATAAAGAAAGAGCATAGTTCAGATTTTCAATATGGCAGTAAATGTCAATAACAGGGATTGAAGCAGAAAGCCAAAAGGTACGTGGAAGACATAAATTCAGTTACACACTGATAAAGAATAGAAAGGACCCCAGGAAAAATGAACTTCTATCTTACTTAACTTCTATGAAAAATGAAAATTGTACACTAAAAATCTCATGGGATTCATTTCTTTCCTCAAGAGATTTATGACATAGCCAAGAGGAAAAATAAAACACAAAAGACTATGAAATCCAATAAAATTGTTCAAGAAAGTGCAAAATATTTATCTGAGCAAAAATGAAGATTTCATGTGTGTAGTTATTTCTCTTTTGTTTAGAAATATAAGACTGAGGCAAAAATTATGAAGTAGACATTATATATTTGTATTAAAATTGTATACTAAAATTAGAAATGATTGTTAGTTATTAACTGCCCTCTTAATACAAGTGAAAATTATCCCTACTTAGCTTAGAAAGAAGAAAGTTTACAGCAAACACTGTCAGCACCAAAACTCCTATGAGGAAAGTAGGAGAAGACAAAGGAAAGAAAGATTCATCATTAATCTAATTTTACTTACTATACTAGCAAACTTCTTTTGTTCTCTCATTTATGTTCAGCAACAAAGAAATTTTAAACAGTAAATTAACATGCATTAATTGTACAAAACAATTTGTTTCATTATAGCATTCAAGTATATGTTTATAATATACTTTGATCATATTTAGCCCCATATGACCCATTTTTATGTGGAAGGAATATATGATCTATCCTGAAGTCATTTAGTCCTCACTGTGGGGTACAGTGAGAATTGCAATACAGTTATACCTACCTGCAGAAAACAAGGCTTCACATGCTATGCTGTTATACCTTGAAATTATGGAGGTTAGCCAGGCTTGTTCACATATAGCTCCTAGTACTTTTCTTAGAGACAAGCTCAGGAAGTGAATGGACCATTATCCTCATAAAGCACAATGTTTCCATGTTACTAATTCCACCAAGTAGAAATTGGCCCTGTGAGAGGACCAGTACATAAATCATGCAGAGCTTAAAACACCCACACAGTAAATATTCATTATTGATGATACAGAAAATACAAGATGTACTTTAGGAAACAGAGCAATAAAATGTTTTAATTCATTGAAGGTCAAAAGAAACATGAAAAACTATTCACACAGATACACACACACACACACACACACACACACACACACAAATATACAAAAAACCACACCATTGACTGTCTCCTACCCCCAAAATTAGTCATTTAATTTCATACATACCGTTAAAGTTATATTCACTTTTCGAGCACATTTTTGGTAAAATTAGTTATATTATTAATACCTGAAATATTCTCCATCTACACCAATTGATTTTCGCAAAAGGAGGAAGAGTGAAAAAGTGAAAGGGCAAATAAAACTCTAAGAAAAATGATGAACAATCTCTCCCTTCCTCTGTCCTCTCCTTGGCCAAGGCCAGTCTTTATAAGCTCTTTTTAGACCAGTTTATAAATTGCCGTAGACTCCAGTAATAGAATTTCATAAATAAAAAAAATATGACAGAAAGTACCTTACTATTGTAAAATGAATCAATACATTCTGAATTTTGACTTCCAAGACTGTTGCTCAGGGACATGTTGTTTATTCTATGGAGGGCTGTAGGAATTCTGGATAAAACAGATATGATCTAATTTGAATCACTTCAGTTATTGAATTTTTCTAGCATAAGGAAAATAAACATTTTGAAATGCATCATTTGAGAAATGTTCTTGATTTACTTCCACACCTGAAAACTTCTTCATTGGGAGTGTGTTAGTAAGTAAACAATCCATAAGGCAAAAGATTATTAAATAAAATTTCAAGCTTATCTTATTAACAATTAAGGTATTTAATAAGTTTATAGCTTCTAGAATTTTCTTCCCTTGCAATGTCTTCATTTATTGGTAAAAAAAAAAAAACAAACTATATTTGAAATCATGAGTGGAACCCCTGACTGAAAGTTTACTTTGTTCCTGCACAATTCCAGAGATTTCCAGAATATTCACGATATTTATACCAGAGTCAAATATTACCTAGGCTGTGCAGAAAGACAACTGGCTTTCATCTCAAAATTTCTGTATTTTTAATAGATATTTTTGAGTATGTCTTCATTTACAGAAATCTTACAGTTTCACTTGTGGAACCTGATAGTTTAAAGTCAGAGATAAACTATAAAATTAACTAAAATCCTCAATGGCTACAAATATTTTTGTCTTGAACTTAATCATTTGGGCTGCCTGAGATTTATACAAAATTCACCTGATGTATAATACAGACTACAACTAACTGGGGAAAGTTAAGCAAACACACTAGGCTGTGGGTTTTTGAGATGCTTCCTCTGGACTCCAGTAACCACTCCCTTACAACCTCTGGGGTCAATTATGTTTGTCATACTTCTTTATTCCCATTTTCTGACTTGTAAATTTTTCTTGTGTACAACAGAACTAACCATTCTCCAAAATTTTTTTAAATTAACTTATTGTTTAATTTTTAATTTATATTTATTAGTTTATTATTTTTAATTTATTCACTTTGTATCCCAGCTGTGGTCACCTCCCTCATCTCCTCCCAGTTCCACCCTCCCTTGCAGTTCTTCCCCTATGCCCTTCCTCTTGTCCACTAATAGGGGAGGTCCTTCTCCCCTTCTACTTAACTGTAGCCTACCAGGTCGCATCAGGACTGGGTGCATTGTCTTCCTCTGTGCCTTGGCAAGGCAGCACCCCCCACTCCAAAGGGGAGGTGATCAGAGAGCCTGCCATTGAATTCATGTCTGAGACAGCCACTGCTCCCCTTACTAGGTGACCCACTTGGAAACTGAGTCTATGAGCTACATCTAAGCAGGGGTTTTAGGTTCTCTCCATGCATGTTCCTCTCCAAGATGATTTTTATTTTACTCTGATCAGTCTCAACTAGGTTATCTTTTATGGGTGTCATGTGCTATCAGAACTAAGTAGGAACTCAGGGAGCCACACATGTTGTTTTATAGTAGAAGGGAAATAAATCCATAGCATCTTTTGCACTCAAAACATTTTTTGTATCATTGTATTTATTTAAATATGACACCATTATTCTAATAACTCATGGATTCAAGTCATACATTAGCTTTATGAATTCTTTAAAATACATGTTTTATATTTTAAGGCAATCTTTGAGACCACTTAGTGAAAAATAAAGTCAATATTAACAAGTAAGTGTACAATCTTATCTAAAACTGGAGAAAGTGGTGTGAGAATGCCTCTTCACACAGTAGACTAAAGAACACAAGTTTGCTTTTGAGACTGCAACAAATTATAATCATCTTAGGAAATCAGAACAAGCAAAAAAAAAAAAAATCAACAGGCACATCCACAAGTGTAATCTGTGAAATTAAAATGTTTCAACACAACAAAGAAACCAATCTGCAGAGTAAAGAGACGGTATACAGAATGAGAAGAAAAAAAAGTTGCTTTGTATATACCTAGCAAGGGATCGATGTCTGCAATAAATAATGAATTCAATAATTTAATATCAATTTTCTAATCAATAAATGAAATGTGAATTAAACAGATATTTTTCAAAGGAATAAGTAAAGATGACCAATAAGCATACGTTAAAAAATATATATATATGTTCAACATCCTTAAGTATCAGAAAACACCTATCAAAGCTGTATTGAAATTCTATCTTACATTATCACAGTGATAATAGTAAAAGAGAAAACAAACAAACAAATAAATGCTGACAAGGATGGTTGGGTGATTGGTACCATTCTACACCACTGATGGGAATGTACACTATGCAGCCGCAAAGGAAATCAATGCTGGAGTCCTAAAAATTCAAATATAGAGCTATCATCTTGTCCAACTCTATCATTCCTGAGTATGTACCTTACAGTTTTCAACTCAGTAACCTAAAATAACAGCATCAATTGTTGTTTTAAGGTTCTAAGACTAGCAAGGGTGAAGAGGCACCTAGGGGGAGTGAGGACCTGAGTTTATAGATCTCATTTAAATAGGGGTTGTATTTTTGTCTCCATTGCATTGTTCATGGCATCCTGTAGCTTTTCTCTTCTGAAATAGAATATATTTTTATGTTTGTTATTGGAGTGACAGCAGTCATTCAAAAAACAAATCTAGTCCAATTTTTATCATTTCTTATTATAATAGCCTGATTATACATTCATGATTTAGAACACTTGATTTTTCCAGAGTTTGCAGAGATGCATTATACTTATTCTCTTCATGGAGGATGTACTGGATAGCTTTATGTCAACTTGACACAAGCTTAAGTCATCAGAAAGTTAGAAACTTCAATTAAGAAAATGCCTCCAGAGGATCAGGGTGTAGGCAAGCCTGCAAAACATTTTCTTACTTAGTGATTCATGGACAAGGTCTGTGGTATTGGGTTCTAAAAAAAAAAAAAAAGCAGTGTGAACAAGCCATGAGTAGCCAGACAGTAAGAAGTATTCCTCCATTGTCTCTGCACCAGCTGCTGCCTCCAGATTCCTGCCCTGTTTGAGTTCCTGTCCTGACTTCTTTAATGATAGACAATGATGTTGAAATACTAGCCAAAACCCTTTCCTCCCCAACTTGCTTTTGGTCATAGTGCCTCATCATAGCAATAGTAACCTTAAATAGGATAGAAATAGGTACCAAAATAGTGGGAAATTGCTGTGTCAGACCTGGCCATGTTAATTTTGGGATGATTGTGGAAGGACTTTGGGACTGTGTGCTGGAAATGTTTCTGAGTGTTGAGAGCTTCAGGGGCTGTTCTGTTGATGCTTGGAAGAGAAGAATGTTGAGAGCAGTGCAGGTGATGGAGGCTTGGCTTGTGACATTTCAGAGGGAAGTTGAGAGTCATTAAAGAATGACTCTGTCAGGACTGTTTGGTGTTTTGCATTGAGAATATGTATTTCTGGTTAGTTTGGCCTGTTGATTTACAAGAGATGAGGAACACTGAAGTAAAACCTTTGCCTTGCTGCGGCAATTGACTCTGGCTAGCAGGATCTGATAAATAGACAGTCATTAAGAAGACACCAGAAACATTGAGATGGAATCTTCTGAGATGTGTTTCCTCAGAGTTAGCACATGAAAGTTGTGTTTCAGCTGAAGCTTAGCACTGCGTGGCAGGACTGGAGTCCCCGAAGAGACCCCAGGAGAGGCTATTGGTAAAAGTACAGCTTAGTTGCAACAGAACACACTAGCATTTGTGGGGGTATTAGTGCAATTGGAAGATCACCAAGAGAAGCAGCAGTGGAGTGGAGCTGACTTGAGCCTGGAAGGTCAAGCTCAGTGCGTTGCAGAGGGCAGAGTCAGAAGTGACCCAGGTCATTTGGTGGATTTCATAAAATCATGACTGAATACCAGATATTGTTCAGTGGGTGATCTACACTGTTGGAGTTTGGTTTTACTTTGATCTATTCGTGACTGTGCTCCTCCATGGCCTCTGTATCAGCTTCTGCCTCCGGTTCCTGCCCTATTTGTGTTCCTGTCCCAAATTTCCTTCTGTAATGAACCACGACATGGAATAAGTCAAATAAACCCATTCTCCCCCAGCTTTTGGTCATAGTGTTTCATCATAGCAATGGTAACCATAACTAGGATAGTGGGAAGCAGAAAATACTCCCAGGTTACCCTCAAATAGATATTACAGGGTAGTGTTTCACCTGTAACTGATTATCTAAGCTACTTTCTCACTGATTAGATAAAATACCCTAATGAAAGCGGAGGAAGTTGTTGTTGCTTTTGGCTCAGATTCCCTAGGGGTAGAGGAACTATAGTCCAGCATGGAGGAGGATGTAGTAGCTATCAGGGAAGGCATTTTGGTGGCAGGAGAGGAGGGTTAGCTTTTGAATATATCACATCTACACTTGCGAATTAGAGAGTGAACAGGAAGTAAGGTAGGTATAAAAACCTCAAGGAGGGTCCTGGAGAGATTTTTTTATTGGTCAAAGGCACATTTTGTTCTTGCACAGGACCCAGATGCAATTACCAGCAGCCACACGGCCGTTCAGAACTGCTTTGAATTCCAATTCCAATGAATCCAGTTTCCTCTGTATCCTCTACAGGCATCAGGCACTTGTGTGGTGCACATACATATATGCAGGCAGAACACACACACACATACAGAGTCATTTGTCTGAGTAATTAATTAAAACAATCAAGACCTGCCTTTAGTCACTGATTTCTACTGAAATAAATACACCTCCTTGAAAGGTCTACGGTCTTCCCAAACAGCAACACCATGTAGGACAAAGTGTTCAAACACATGAGCCTATGGGGGACATTCAAACTACAGTGATGAAGATCCATTTTAACTCGCTTTGTTGGACAAAAGAAAACGCTTGCAAAGTTTATTCCATGTGTAGAAGGTGTGTTGCAATAGGCCAGTGTTGTGGGTTTTCCCTCAGAGCCTTGTCTTTCCACAACTGTGCCACAGGAAGAATCATGAAGATAGGAATCACGGCGGAACATGACAGGAAATTACATAAGACCAGATAATTCTAAGCATTGATGGGTAAATGGTTGTGGAGCTCTGATATGACAGCCTCATGGTGATTGCTGAGCCACTATCAGTACTTAAGAGAAACACAAAGATGAAAATATATTTTCCTACTTTTCAGCCTGACACCTAGTTAAACTGAAATGAAGGAAACATGAGTGAAGAACTTCATACAGAACATCAAAGGAAGACTGGCTGGATGAGTGGTCCGGAACTTTGGGATCACGAACACATTGATGAAATGTTGATTTCAGTTTAGTAGTCTTAGAAAGGATTGAAGATCCTACATATTCCAGTTTCATTTCAGTGGCCATGATAAAATCTATGATCAAAACAAGTAGAGGGTGGAAGGGATTATTCAGCTTACAGTTAAAGATTTCAGTCCATCACAGAGCAGAGAAGTCAAAGCAGGAACCCAAACAGATAATCAAAACCACATTCACATTCAAAAGCGGAGAGAAGTGAATGGACCCCTACATACTGTCTGATTAATTTACCTTTCTCCTATCCTATATTGTTCAGAATACCTTGCCTAGGGAATGGTGCTACCACAAATGGCTCAGGCTTCCTACCCCCATCATAGACAAGCTTGAAAAGAAACTTATTAAACTGATATTACTATCCCAGGTGGTTCTAAGTTGTGTCAAGTTGACAGTGCACTTAAAGCTAACCAAGTCCAGACAATATGATGATAATGATACTCTAGCTCAGATCCTACCTTTTGGGATTATAGATATTACACAGAAATGTTGTCTTAATGACTATAGCACAGGGTCGTTATGACGCTCAGCCTAGCCCTGTGCCCACTAAGAGAAACCCTTGTCAGTCACTTTCTGTCCACTCATTATCCCTAGATATATTAATTTCAAAAGTAAGGATGTGGTGCATGTTTCAGGTTTCCATCAAAGATGATGAAAGTTCTATAAAAAGGCCATTGTTGGGAAAGATAGCTACAAATATAGTCTTTGTTACCATGAGATTTTCCATCTCATCCCAATTTACCATGCACTTCCCTTCTTGCTCCCTGAATCTGATTTGTCTTAGCTTGTGTGCTCTCTGCTCTCTTGGTATTCATCTTATCTCACCATGTGATGTATTATTCAAATGCCCAACTCCTTTTATTGCTAATTATATATTAACCAGGTTCTGACTTCATTCTTCTCTGTATTGAATCCTGTTCAAGGCATGACACTGACAGAAAGGATTCCTAGAGCTCAGAGGAAATTTTGGCAAATGACAGTTCACTTTTAGGGCTGTTAGTCTTAATGGAATATTTGATAAGATGGTAATAACCCCTGAGATCCTTTTATAGCAAACCCAGGGGCGAAATATATATATTTTTTAACAGTCCCGATGACTTTTATTTATTCATTTAAGTTTCAGTGAGGTCATTTCTTGAAGTCATTTTGCAATGACAATTTCTTCAAACATGTTATACATGCATGCTCCAAATGCTCTCTCTCCTGTCAGTTATATCTCTTGATATGTACAGAAAATCATTTTCCAGACTTCTTATTCAGTTTCAGTTTGAAATTCATTTTCTTGGCTCTCATATAGAAGTGAGGACTTAAATGGCAATATTTTTGGAATTATCCTCTGTTAGTTTGTAGAGTCAGAATTTTATTTTTTTCAAATATGTATTCTCACCCATGTGTTATTTAGTTATATTCTCTATTATAAAATCTCTTCTCAAGACAATTTGGGCATTCTTTCTCATATCTAGTGGTTAAAGTATGAGTGTTTCCCTTTGGAATGAAAATTTTGATTGCCTTTGTGAATTTTATATTGTAATATAGTGCTTCTTTTTTCTCATTTTTATTTTTATTGTAATTTATTCATTTTATATCCTAGTTGCATCATCATTCCTCATCTCATTCTAGTCCCATTCTCCATCCTTCTTCCTCCTATTCCCCTCTCCTAGTCTCAGAAAAGAGGAGACCTCCTCCCCTACCATCTGATCCCAGCTATTAAGTCTCATCAGAACTGTCTACATCCTCTTTCTCTGTGGCCTGACAAGGCTGCCCATCCAGGAGCACGTAATCAAAGAGCAGTCAACAGAGTCCATGTCAGAGACAGCCCCTGTTCCTCTTACTAGGGAACCCACATGAGCTGCTAATGGGCTACATCTGATCAGGGGGCCAAGGTCGTCTTCTTGAATTGTACATTAGTCTCTGCAGGCCTCCCTGAGCCCAGATTTGTTGGCTGTGTTGGTCTCTTTGTAGAGCTTCTTTTGTTTCAAATTAAGTTCAGATTAACAATATGAATGAGCAGGCAATACACACATTTTGAAGACAGTAATAATTATGTGTTAACATTTATTGAGTCCTTTACTGTTCCAGACACCTTGCAAAGTGCTTTGCAGAGGAATTCTAATTTAATTTTGGCAACAATCACATAAGGAAGCAACAATTAATGCCCTTGGTTTTGCAAATGTTGATGCTAAGGTTTCAAGAGGCTGTGCAATATAGCTCAAGGTCATACAGAAATATGTAGCCGTGCACAGAATGCTGATGACATAAAAGAAATAGACCTATTGCAAAGTCTGTGCACTTTTAATCACTCTGCTGGATTATTCTGGCCAAAGTTTACTAATTTTACATCTGGACATTGCCGTGGCCAAATGGAAAATGGATTTGTATCTCAGATGCAATGCCCTTTAATCTTTAGTTTCATTGTGAGGCATCCATTAAGGTTTCATTGTTCCAGATTCCATTTATGCTACATGGTGGAAGCTAACCGTCAACCTGTTTCATTACACCATCAACCTTAATTAATACATTTAGAATAATGGCTTGGAATTTATTTAACCAAAATAATAACTTCATTTAATGTAACTACTTGGTGCATAGGTGGCATTGTGAGTTACAGCATTCCTGCTGCTGTTTCCAGAACATTTACCATGTAGCTAATGGGAAATCACCTTTGTGATACCGTGACACCTGTTAATGCCTTGTTTCACCTCTGAAGCCTCATCTCTTTATGTGAAGTTAGGCAGACATTGTCACCTAAATGGGGACCAAGTGAATTATTAATTATTTTAATAGCATTCTGATGGTTGTTCTGTTATTACTTTTTGTAATGCTATAGTTTGAGATTCATAGAGCATATCCCTCCTAACCTTTACAAATGCTTTGAGAAGCCAAATGACTAGCATTGACTATGGGGTAATCCAGCCAGGATTTGGATCTATTTTCATTAGAAATCACCCTTTCATAGTTCTAGCCTTTTCATTTCTAGGGTCAATATGAGTTGTTAGGCAGTAGAAGAAAAATTATCAGTTCATTTATTCGGTATCTTAATTTCCTTTCTCATGCGCAGTCAATATAATAAGGATTCCCAACACCCTGTCCTCTAGGAAAGATGAAGCACCTTTCTTTCTTTCTTTCTTTCTTTCTTTCTTTCTTTCTTTCTTTCTT
>NW_026596064.1:19034986-19039576 GCF_907164565.1 Psammomys obesus
CTTTCTTTCTTTCTTTCTTTCTTTCTTTCTTTCTTTCTTTCTTTCTTTCTTTCTTTCTTTCTTTCTTTCTTTCTTTTCCTTTATGAACTTTGGGAAAATCATTTATTTCACTCAATAAGATTCAGCCAAGTAATTCTACATACTATTTTAAAACAAAATCCAAACGACTTTAAGACTTTACACACACACACACACACACACACACACACACACATATATCACATTTATAGATCAGGGTACACCACCGGGAATGATTTTTTAACAGGAGAACATATATAATACAAACTACTTGTATCTAAGATCTTTAGTTTACTCAAATATTGAAATAAGCTAGACTTACAACATTTTCTCACTTAAATAACATGGTTGAGTGACAGAAGGTAAGCATCAGTGGTACAGACTGTCCAGGAGGTCCCTGGTTCAATTCCCTGCACAAAATAACACAAAGTACATTGTGAGAATCTTGGCAGAATTTAAGGTCAGAGCTCTGGGATGTCACCCTGACAAGCAGCTTATTTCAGTAAATACTTTACCTGTGTTAGCAAGGATATTTGAGATGGCAAGCTGCCCATAACTGTATTCTTCTTTACCTACATGTAATGGACAGGTATTGGGGACATGGTTTCCATTTGAAGCTACCATGCTTGGTATTTGAACGTCAGTAGAAATGACTGCATCCCATATTGGCCTTGGGACCTTGGTCACTCTGGTGTTCCTCTGCTTTCTTCTCACTCACTAGGAAAACATGATTCTGCCCACCACCTAGTGTCCACCAAGTACATAAAAATGGGATACGAAGAACAAGCTGCCCAGTCAAGGAGGCAGCTAAAGATGTGATACTAAGGACAGAGCTGTCTAGCAACTTTTACTTAGCACTGTTACTGGGCAACTCTGTAATTTTTACGTATTTCATTTTGAAGTTGATTAGTCTTTCTTTATGTCAGAATTTTGATTGCAATGGCTCTAGCCATTAAACAAAAATGAATGATATCTCAGAGAGGTTGATGGTATAAGACACTGTGATTAAAAAAAGCTTACTCAATGAATGTAATTTGTGCATGAAATTCTCATGGAAATAGTAAGTGGTTTTACAGGACAGTGATTAGGAGAGAAGCATATGCTCTCTAAAGTGAGACATTGAATTATTTCTTGGAATACTTAGCAAAACATAAAATGCATTTTGTTGCAGAAATGTGAACCATTGATTTCTTCTTATGGACCAGTTTCACCTAGTTAAAAAAATTTAACACCATTTTGCCTTGGAAATTGTGCAACTCTGTACTAGGTAATAGAAATGATAGTTGAGGAGCAATTGGATCTATATTAAATTCCTGGTAACAGTGTTTCCTCCTAAAATTGTGTATGGTTTATGTTCAATGAAATGGTCTTACCAGTTTAGCAGAACTCTAATGACTATAGTAAGCCAAAATATCGACATGGAACCTTGTCATTAAAGCTTTCAGGTATTGCAAAGTACTTTGTTATTGAGTAGCTTAAGAATATATCTCATCTATGCTCATTTGTCCTAAAAAGAAGTGTTAGTGGGGAATGTGTATAAACATGTTGGAGTGTTTGCAAAATCAAGAGAAAAAAAAAACTTGTATAAGCAGGATAATTAACAAAAAAAAAATCTCTTTCTTGGAAGAAACATATTATTCGACATTTTTTTAATTAAATCTAAAAGAGAGTGACACTAACACTATTTTTGTTGTTGTTGTTGTTGTTGTTTGGTTTGTCAAATATTTATTGACAGGAAATGTCAACACTCCATTGGTTTAAGAGGAAGCAGTTTCAAAAGTTAGTGAATATGAATTTGGAAAGGGGTAAAATGTCAGCACTGTTCTGAGTCCATTCCGCCCACGACATGCTCGGTTTCAATGGGCAAAAGGAGTACATGGATTATGTATAAGTACAACCCTTCCCAAACAAAAGTCAAGCAAAGTTCAACAAAAATATGAATTGAGCAGGACAAATAAAAGTTAAAAATAAAAACACTGAAAGCTTCTTTATTCTTTACAGTCTGATGCATGCATGCTACTTTCTCAGTTTGTGCAAAATTGCGTAGATGACTAGGAATCACTTCAGATGAGCAAATGAATAGCATTCTTCTTTAAATTCATTATCAAGCAACTGTGAGAGACATACACCCATGTATAGTTACTAATTTGGATATATCACGCTTAAAAAGGAATGTAAGTTACAGAATAGGTCAAATATTTATGGAATTCAGAAGTATATATTACACGAATAATGACTTTATTTTATGTATATCTCAATGCAGAATCTATATGAAGTTTAAGTGTCTGCATGATTATCCAATAAACACAAACCATTTATTATATGCATATCTAGAAGCAAGGACAGAGACTATAGGAATTGTTATTTCACTTAAATAGATAAAGCAAAGGTGAATTTGAAAAGTTGGTATTCTCTTCACACTAGCAAATTGTGGAATTTAATTATTTTAATCATACCTACCCTAACTATTTTATCAAATTAGTTCCTTCTATGTATTTTCATGTTAATATTATCATTTAAATGTTTTTATGTATAATAGTAATTCAGTAAAAATTAGCTTTTAAAAATATGTCCAAAGCAATTATTTTTCCAACAGCATGTTTTGCAGCTATTGCTTTGACCTCAGGACAGTTGGCTGTGAAGGTCAGAAAGGACAGCTGCCCTTATGATCTTTAATTGAATTAGTATAATGACTTTCCTGGCAATCAGCCCCTTTGTGTGTCCTCATATATCACTTATCTTGTGACCATCCCTGACTGAAATGCTCCATTTCCTTCCTAGCTTGCAGGCATGCCTGTCTCAATATCCATTTGACTGACTGCATAGTGATGATAATTATTATTTCTTTTTGACTCAGATAATTGTGTTTGTAGCATTCTTCCTTGCTCTGTGGAAAGTCCCTCAGATGGTATTTAACAAGAGTACACGTAATAAGAAACAAATTGTTTTTGTTGAGTATATTTACCTTTTGGTTTTCTGCTTTGTTAGCAAAGCTGAGGTTCCATTCACAAGAAACAAATGAACAGACATGCACACACACATGCACTTTCACGTCAGAAACACAGAGAGAGAGAGAGAGAGAGCGTGAGAGAGACAGAGAGAGAGAATAGAGCACAACTAAGCCATTCTCTCTTGGAAGGAATTTTAAAAAATGAGAGCAAGCTTTTGAATAATGGTTGAATAATGGGATGTTCTTGTTGCATCATTATTTGAATAAATTATGTTCTCTAATTTATAATAGGGATCCTATTCTATACTTGTGAACAGTATAGAGCAAAATTGTAGTTTGCAGTTGATTTGATGAGACTGGACCCTGCACTGTTTTTCTTGAACTTGATGAAGCAGAGAGTTCAGAGCTTGGATCATGAGTGAATCTATGTAAAAGTTCTAAGACAAGAGACAGGAAAAGGAAAGACTACAGAAGTAATGGTTGCATTTCTTACTGTGTAGTCCATGTTAAGATGCATGCATGCCACTGCATGCTGAACTGAGTGCCTAGATAATGTTAAAGGAAAACAGTTTTTTATCCATCACAATATATTTGCTAAAGAAGAAAAATATAGTACCATGCAACTGAAGAAGAACATAGAAACTTTCTCATACTAGGTAGAAAAAGTCATCTTATTTTCTAAAGCAAAGTATTACATTTTTAACTTCTCTTTTTCCATTCATTCCCACCATACCTGCTCCTTGTTCTCTTACCATATTTTTGGCCTCTGGCTTTTATAAAAGGAACTTTTATTCACCAGTTTCAACTGTTGTCTTAGAGGCTTACTCTCTCTTTTTGCTAACCTAAACTTAGTCCTGGAAGCTCCTAGCCTCCATACAGTCTAGCTTAGGTCTAAAACGTTTTTAGCCTCTGAGACTTATTGTTTAACAAGCTCACCATTTTTTGTTCTTTCTGAGCTCTAGGCTGGCTGGTTCAACTCAGCTGTTCTGGCTCAAATTCCTCTCCCAGCTAACTTATTCAATCTGGCTACTTTCTGAACCTCCGAATTATTCTGCTTGGCCTCAAACTAACTAGAGAATTTTTTTTTCTGATTTTCTGGTTCCTTCTTATTCTCTGGCTTGTTCTGTCTTCACCCAAGTTCTCTTTCTTCAACCTGTCTCTCTATTACTGTCCTGGTAAAATCCTCCTCCTCTTTCTGCATTACCCTTTTCTCTATTTTCTCATGAGAGTTGAGCATATCCTATTCTGTCAAATCTTTCTCTGATTCATCATATTTTTCTGCCAAGAGTTACATATCACTTTCAAACATGAGTGCTTTCTTCTACAAACTTACTTTACCTTCATTGTTTGGGATTAAAGGCGTGCACCACCACACCTTTACCTAAGCTTTTCTTTACCTGAAACTTGTTCTATACCAGGGTAGCATTGAACTCAGATCTGTTTGCCTCTGTCTCCTGGATAAAAGATGTGATTTTGCTTTCCAGATGGATCTCACAGACCTAGAAAATCTTTGAATATGATCTTTGGTCAGAGCAGTTGTTCTGAATTAAAATTCCTCTACAGGCCTAGTTGACACACACACACACACACACACACACACACACACACACACACACACACAC
>NW_026596064.1:19039586-19071596 GCF_907164565.1 Psammomys obesus
CACACACACACACACACACACACACACACACACACACACACACACACTTCCTAAATGACCGCTTGGTATTTAATACCCAACTGGAGGATTTTTCCTTGTGGGAGACTGTTTTCTCTTGTTCAATATTCTCTAATTGCCTGGAATTCTTCTAGAGGAAGAGCCCATGAGATTTCCATGTTAGCATGTATCTTGGTATTGCCTTTGCACAAGTCTTGTTTAGACAGCCATGCTGGTGAAACTTCACGGGGATACTTCCCCTGACATTTTTAGGAGATTGCTCCCAAAGCAGATACTCTGTCCCACTGGATCTTCCTACCATTCTTGCCCAACTTTTCCTATCACTCCCAGAGCCTTAGGTGGAGGAATCATGCTGTCCTTGGGTCAGTTGGGGCTGAGCATCACCGGCATCCTTTCCAGTTGTGGTTTCTCTGTAATCACCATCTGCTGTGAAGAGAAGTTTCTTTGTTGAAGTGTGAGAGCTACTTATAGCTATTTATAACTGAAGATTTGAAGTCCATAGTAAAACCAATTCTAGCCTACAGGCAAAGACTTTGCATTATCTTGACAACTTCTTCTAAACTTGGAAATAAGTATCATGTGAAGTAAAGTAAAGAAATAAAGAATTTAAAACTTGCCTAATTCCAGAGTTAATTTCAATATTCTTGTGTACAGAGAGAAAGTGATAATCAAATCAAAACTACTGACTCAACCATGACAATTTCTAATAGAAGTTATAGTGAAAATACGGGTTCATATTAAGAAAAAATATATTGAACATTAAAATGCTATCAAATAATTAAATGGCATTTCTTATAAAGCAGCAAGCCCCTTATTGCTATAAGGACAGAACAAAGGCCAAATCACTGTTTAAAATCATTCCATTGATTTATTCTCTCATGCATTTATGTTATAAGTATTTATGTTATAAGTATTGAACTCCCACTCATGTGTCAACAGATGTTGAGCTAGAAAGATCAAAGACATATTCAACAGAAAATATTTGTAAAACTTCTGAGCTTAGGGTAAGAATTGCAAATGCAAGAATTAGTCAATAATGGCTGAAGTGACCCTAAACTTACTTGTCTTAGATAACAGAACCATTTTCATTTTTATAACTAAGGGAATTTTCAATACATCTGTGTACTGGGGTAAAGATCTGCCTAATGCTCTTGTCTTCTCACTTGTAGCTTCAACTGGCCTCTATGCTATTGTTCAGAGTTATTTCTCCAGACAAATCCAGTCAGGAACTTTGCTTGGTGCTCTGGTTTGCATGAGAAGTTGTCAGGCCTGATCTGACCTGCCTCTCCATCAGGATTATAAAGGTGACGGATAGTCAATTTCAGGAATTCATGATCCATTTTACCACAACGCTTCACCTTGCAGCTAAGTAATACAGCTGTGATAAAATCAGCCATAATCACTGTGCCTCTTTCAGCCCTGCCTCAGCTATAAATACTAGATTCATAACAAAAAAGCAAATGGAACAAGAGAGGAGATAGAACGGAGATGAAGTCGAATGTGAAGGTTTATACATGCTGACTAATGGTGGAGTATCTTTATGGTTTTTATCCTATTCATTTTTGTATAGAGAGAATAGAACATATATCACAGTCATGAGGCTTTTCTGCAGATGGTTTATCAATATCCATTATAAACACTTTATTTCTTACTTTTTCACCACCTAGGATACTTAAAATCCCAGGTGAGGAGCAGAATTTTCTGATTCACAAATATGCATATGTACACATGCCTTAGTTAGGGTTTCTGTTGCTGTGAGGAATACACCACGACCAAACAGCAAGTTGGGGAGGAAAGGGCTTATTTGGCTTGCACTTCCAGATCATAGTTCATCACTGGAGAAAGTCAGGACAGGAACTTAAGAAGGGCTAGAACCTGGAGGCAGGAACTAATGTAGACGTCATAGAGAGGAGCTGCTTACTGGATTTCTTCACCTGGTTTGCTCAGTTTACATTCTTGTAGAACCCAGGACCACCAGCCCAGGGACAGCCCCATCCACAACCAGCTGAGCCCTCCTCTATTGATCATTAAAATGCTTTACAGTTGGATCTCACGGAGGCATTTCTTCAACTGAGCCTCTTTCTTTGTGATGACTCTAGCTTGTGCCAGTACTATGCACAAAACATTTAATTAGGGTCAGATATGTGGACAGTGATTTATCTGTTAAATATGAAGGGAATGGAATAGAGAAATGTTGGTGAACACTGAAGGTCTTACATTTTCAAACAGTGGTTCTCAACTTGAGGGTTTCAGCTTCCTCAAGGTTGCATATCAGATATCTTCCACATCAGACATTATATTATGATTCATAACAGTAGCAAAATTATAACTATGAAGTACCAATGAAACAATTATATGGTTGGGGTTCACCACAGCATGATCAACTAAATTGAAGGGTTGCAGCATTAGGAAGGTTAAGAACAATTATTTGAGATTATGAATCTAAACAATGAATAAGATGGTAAATAAAACTGTACAGCATTTTTAAAATGATAAAAGTTTCAGAGGAAAACATAAAGAAATAAAGGGCATCAAGATAATCAAACATGGGGTAATTTTTATTTATTCTGAGTATAAATTAGATATTCCCATGAAATACAGTTATGCAGAAGTCTTGTAATAAGATACAGAATAAACAATGTAGATGTTTAGAAAGTAAAATGTTGAGATCCGTGTGCTTGTGGTCTAGTATATGTGAAGACTCATAAGGATCTTGGACAAGGGGAAAGATGGGAGATATAGGAACGGTAGTATAGATTGGATGGGTCCCAAGAGATCTTCTAAGGACTCTGGCTTCTTTGGGAATAGAAAAGTGCTAGAGGCAATGAACAGAACAGTAACATATGATATGTAAGCACAGGATGATGTGAGCAGTAAAAAGGATAGTGCATGTAAGAAATAGAGTAATTATTTTGAACAAGGAGACACGTATTATCCATTGTTTTGGTTATTATTATCTGAATTTGAGCAATATGTTTTCTCCTGCCTTCTACCATTCTCTGTCCTCTCACATTATATCGCTGTCTATAATTGAATTTGCCCCCTTCCTCTGTCTTTTAGTAGTCTGTCCCTTCACTTCCCAACCCACACAGAGTTTCCATATTTCAGCCTTTATGCAGCTCACATTTTCCTCTGCATTATCACTTGTATTATGGCATCTTTCATCTTCCAAGGAAGACTAAGTATGTCATGAATCATTTTAACAAAACCATGGGGCAGATTGGCTTGGTTATGGAACACATTACAAAGAGAATGAAGGTCTCCATCATCATTTTCTCCAACAATGACTGTTTAACACATTAATATTATATGTTGGGCACTCAAAAAGCACAACACACAGCTGCGATAGAACCATTGACCTCTAGAAACATCTATCTAGACAGATGCCTTGTCTCAAGACATGGAGTTGATGTGCCTGTCCTTTCCTCTTTAGCAGCATACCCAATAAATGTGATTCATTTAATATGTCTCAGTTATTGGGTGAATGATTTCTAAGAAATTCGTTTTACTTTGTAACTGTTTGTTCATCTCCAATTCCTGCTGCTTAATTTTTATTAGGTAGAATATATATGGAACTGTGGCTGTAATTGTGATTTTAGATTTTTCATATGCAATAACCTTATTTCTTGTAAATTCCCAGGACGACTAGAAGTCATTTTGCTATTCTGTCCATTGTTAAATTTGAGTATTAAGAGTCACCGAGCCCAGGCTTTTCTCTCCTCTATTTACTTCAACCATGTCCTATCCATACATGCATTTATAGGCTATTTGTTTCAAGGTTTACTGTTATTGTCTGCCAACCTGTATATCATTTTCCTCAAGTACTCATTTCATGTTTTATTTGGAGTTTTTCTAGTTCTTATTGCATGTCAGTATAATGAACTCTCCAGCCCTCCTTTCTATCCAGCTTTTGACATTCAATGCTGGATTCATACTGGCACAATGTGTCTAAAATTTTCTGTAAAATGGTACTCACAAGTTGCCAAAATGCAGAGAATAATGCCTATGGAATTTTTGCATACAAGTGGAACTGTATCAACCCTCTGCTTCAAGAAGCAGGCGATATGTCAGAAGAGGAGACAGAAAGGTTGTAAGAACCAAAGGTTGGGAAGGACTGATGTGAAAGAGTGTCTTCTGGACCTGTCACAACCATTGTAGTTATGACTGCATAGAAGCTGTGGTTGCCTGCACAAGATAAAACCAGTCAACAGTCTGCTTGCATGGAAGAGGAGTTCATAAGCCCCCAGGCTTAGCTAAGGAGTTGTTGACCACTGATGTCTTTTGTAAAAAGAAGAGTCAGTTTTCTTTATGAAAGGGGCTTCTGGAAGATTGCCCATGCTGGATTTAATGGCACCATACCTAGCATATAGGCAGTACTAATTGGATTCAGTGGGCTGAATGAGGTTTTTTTTTTTTTTTTTTTTTTTTTTTTTTTTTTTTTTATAAGACACAATCTTAGAGAATATGTGGAGAGGAATAATCCAGAAGGAGAAAGATTGGAAGAAACATGCATGTATGTGATCAAACGATACATATATATACACACACACATATATATATATATATATATGTGTGTGTGTGTGTGTGTGTTAACATGTATGTGTTTGTGTGTGTTAATTTAAATAAATAATAAATTATACTTAAAATAAATTTCTATAAATTATAAGTTTAAACGAATGTTATTTTGTATGCTACTTTTTAACCTTAAAGAGGGGTTATACATGAAAAAGGAGGAAAGGATCTGAGGTTAATTGGTGTATTCCTGGAAGACAAAATAAATGGATCATTATGGGATTCAATAGCTGCATAGGAAGACATGCAAATCTCCAAGTAAGTTGCTATAAAGAGTAAATTTCTAAATTGATTGATATTTTAGTAAGGCTCAAAACGCTGCACATGAACCAAAACAGAGTAACCACTGGGCACCAATATGGTCTACTGAAAATAATTGATATAAAAATATTCTAATTAAGCAGAAGAAATGAGTTCTAAAGCCTCGCTGTTAATATGGAATGGGTCAGTGACTGGCAGCTTCTTTTGAGAGTTTAGTTTGCACCAAAGGTGGAAAAGGAAGATGCTGGTGTGGTATCAATGGATAGGTTATAAAATGCCTATGTGAAAATCTTATAAAAAAAACACAAAAGGCACATATTAGTTGGTGCAATTTAGCATACCTAAATTTAACGCATAGTTTAAGAAGAATTATTTTATGAAATACCATTCTCTCTCTACATATTTTTTTAATTTTGAATGACCAACACTAAGATGAATTATAAGAATCTGTGGTGCATTAACAGAGTGGAATACTACTCAGCCACTTAAAATAAAGAAATCATGAAATTTGCAGGCAAAAGGATGGAAGTAGAAAAGAATTATTGAATTAGTACAAAAATTTCTCAGAAGCTTCAATATTCTAGCATTTATTTTAAATTCACAAAATATGTGCTATGCTCCCTTCTCCAGCCTTATTAATAGTTCAAAGCATTAAAAAATTAAAATATGTGACAGGAGGATTTTCTTTTCTGGTCTAATTTATTAGACATATAATATAGGATAAACATAATCAAACCTATACACCTAAAGAAACTAATCAGGAAGGAGGACTCTGGCTAAGATACTCAATCCTGATTCAGAAAGGCAAAGAGGATGGACATCAAAAGAGGGAGAAAACAGGAACAGGATAGGAGCCTACCACAGAGGGCCTCTGAAAGGTTCTACCCTGCAGGGTATCAAAGCAGATGCTGAGATTTGTGGCCAAACTTTGGGCAGAGTGCAGGGAATCTTATGAAAGAAGTGGGAAATAGTAAGACCTGGAGAGGATAGGAGCACCACAAGGAGAGCAACAGAACCAAAAAATCTGGGCACAGGGGTCTTTTCTGAGACTGATACTCCAACGAAGGACCATTCATGGAGATTACCTAGAACCCCTGCTCAGATGTAACCCTTGGCAGCTCAGTGTCCAAGTGGGTTCCATAGTAATGGGAACAGAGATTGTCTCTGACATGAACTGATTGGCCTGCTCTTTGATCACCTCCTCCTCACAGGGGAGCAGCCTTTCCAGGCCACAGAGGAAGACAATGCAGCCAGTCCCCATGAGACCTAATAGACTAAGATCAGAAGGAAGGGGAGGAGGACATTCCCTATCAGTGGACTAGGGGAGGGCATGGGTGGAGAAAGGGGAGGGAAGGTGGCATTGGAAGGGGAGGAGGAAGGATGCTACAGGGGAAATACAAAGTGAATAAACTGTAATTTATAAAAAATAAAATATAAGTCAGAGCAAGCTTTTTCTTAAGCAAATTGTATGTTCCATCCATATAAAAATAAACTTTTATGGTATAGTTAAATTTTTTTTAATTGTAAAAATGAATGATTTTTCAAAAGATGCTCTTGGCCAATTAAGAAAGGTGAGAAAGGCAGCTTAAGTGGGGCAGTGTGGAAATAGTTTTAGCCATTTTAGTTTTAGATGGATCCTTTCAAAATTGAGGCTAGTGTAACTAAACACTGAAATTTCCAGTTTTATTCTTGGTAAGAAAAGTGGTACATATCTTATTAGATCAAGTATACTAAAAGTCATATGTATCCTAGAAGATGATATTAAAAAGCCTCATACTTTTAAAGATAAAATACCAATTTTGGATGAAGTTCCATTTTTAGGGAGTTGTATATCTGGATGCAGGAGGCTGGAGAATTTCTCTAATGTTGCAGATACTGTTCAGTGATGAAAGTTGATATGCAGTGTTGTAGAATATGAAATGGATAGCTGTCCATCCTAGAAGCAAATTTATGTACTTTGATTAAAACGTTTGGTAAAATGTACTCCTGGCAATTGCCTGAGATGCAGCTTTGCTTCACTGATAAACAGCGTTTATTGTTGCTTGTTGCTGGGGATAAGCTTGCCATGGTCTCTAGAAGAAAACTACTTCTTCAGTGAACTTAAACTGAACTGTATCGATTCACAAGATCATGGGTCTATGTGCTTGATATTATCCTGTGTCTGATGTGGACTTAATTCAGATTTAACGCAATTACTCCGTGTTGATTAAATCTCCAACTGTTATTAAAAACAATAAAAACCTGGACTATTGAGGTTTACCATTTATGTAACAAGTTTGCCCTTCTAAGTTGCACCATAAGTCTCAATCATTATGTTGACAATAATTTCTCTGTGGTCATTTAACATAAATAATTAGTTCAGCCACTAAAATGAGGTAGTCCAGCATTCTGTTGTGTGATACCATTCCCATAACAGGAAGACTAGCATGGCTCTTTCTACAAGATATGATTAACATATTTTTCCATTCCCATATCCTGCAAGTTACATAGAAAATAAGCTCTTTTAATTATTTTTGTTCTGTGGCCTAATACTGCTAGGCTGCTCACTTTCATACTGTAATTTTAGAACTCTTGTGTATTTCATGGCATGGGGACCTATCAGTAAGAGTGGATTCTTTAATAGTGAGGGGAAAGCCCTGGGAAAGTAGCTCTCTCTCTCTCTCTCTCTCTCTCTCTCTCTCTCTCTCTCTCTCTGGTTTCTTTGTTTTGTAATCTTCTACTCTGCTCTACATATTTTATTTCTAAAAGTTCGGAATACTAAATTTTCTATCTGTAATTTTCTTTTTCTCATTGAATTTGAATACTTGTTAAAATGAGTCGCTATAGAATTTATTAATTTGTGGTTTAGTGGGAGGAACTTCATGCATTCTGTAGAATGTGTTTGAGGTCAGGGGAAATCTTTCAGGAGTCAGTTATGTCCCTTTAGCCCTATGGATCCTGGAGATTGGCAGCAAGCACCTTGACCTTTACTGAGTCATCTCTCCAGTCTATGAATAAACATTTATACACAACAAATGTGTGGGGAACTTTGTGAAATTATGCTTACCTTTACTTGTCATGAGAAGAGAAAAATTGAGCAATTGGCCTCTTGCTCTCATAGATTTATTGCCCCGCAGAAATGGTCATGGGCATTTCTAATGTTCTGAGATTATAAGAGTAAATTGGAATGATACCATGCTTGCTTATGCTCATAGTATCCTGAATCATAAGTTATAACTATATATAATGCCAACTTTTGAGGACTCTTGATTTGAGATTAATGGTTTACATATGTCCTTCACCTGTATTGGATCTAGGGCCACGTTTTATACAAAGAACAAGTGCCTTTATGCGTCCCTCACACTGGGTCACTTGTGAAATAGGGACTCTACCTGAAGAGTTCAGGGAGTCCATGATGCTTAGGATTGCTGCTTTGGGTAATGTTTGGGTTGGGTGTGGAATGAGTTAGTATGTGAGTTCTGCTTTTGACACTCAGTAATTCACATGTGTCTGGACAGGCTGTTGAGATATATTGAGCCCCATCTTTACATCTGTGAAATAAGTAAAGCAATGGCTTCTTTTTGAGTTGTTGGAAAGATTTGGTGTAATGCACAAAAGCCACCAAACACAGTGGCTGGCATATTGTTCTTCCTAAGTAAACGTCAGCTTTATTAGCCTTCTGTTATTTATTAGGCAACCTATGGGGATAAAATGGCTCCTGTACAAAAATAACATGTCAGGATATGTATTTGTTGTCAATTTGTCTTAGAGCATTGCATGAGGAATTACTAGAGGATAGAACACATACTGCCATGTCACCGTTGTGTACCTATGGCAGGCGATTTTAATCAATCACAGTGAGTCTAGACAGAGCCTCATAATCTTTCTGAAAACAGTGTTCCAGGCAGCTACTACTAATCAATTTCTATTGACATGAAAGATGAATCCTATTTGCTGTCTAATAGCTAGGCATGGGAGTGAGGCTGATAGGAGGCAGAGTACTTAAGGAGCTAGGGACAAGGAGAAGACCTTTGGGTCTGGAGCACAAGAGACTGTGATGCAAAGATCCATTCAGAGAACAATAACACAGGACTAGGAGCAGCTCTAGCTCAGCATAAGAGAACATGAGGAAAAATAGCCAGAGAGCTGACAACTTTGCCAGTATGTAAAGGTTTTTCCACCCTGGATATCTACATATTATGCAAATCCTCACGTAGCCATCATATTTCAAAAGCCAATGATGTGCCAAGTAATTTCTCTACTTCAAATTTACCTATGTTTGGCAACCTGTCTTGGAATAAGATCCAAATAAAAATTCTGTGTTTCTTCAAAGGCTGTGTTGCAATGAACATGACATTGATTAAAGCACGAGTTTGGGCTGATTTGTCATCTCTAATTCCTCGACTCTGACATACTGTGAAGCTATGTTATGCCTCTGGCATGATACTCTCTCAGAACTGGAAAAGAGTTAACATGAGGTCATCCTCCCATATGTGGACTGGACAGATTTATAGCACCCTTTTAGGTTTAGTAAAGTTTCACTCTTTTTTCTAAAGAGATATCTTGTTTTTATTATTAATTCCCATACAATGAACCATGATCTCAAGCACATAACAGTTTAAAGATGATACAAACCATTAAAGGAACAAGCTTCCTTGGAAGAATAGGAAGTGTTTGCTTCTGTCATAGTATCCAAATCTCTCACATTCAGTCAACTAGCTTTTCATTGCACTTGATCAGAGAGCAGAATTTAAAGGTCATGAGAATGTCAAATGGAGAAAAAAATGCCTCACTGGCTGTTCCAAAGCCCTAGATCGCAGATTGCTTTATGCAGTATATAGTTAAACCTTGGAATGTGACTTGCTAATAATCCAGTATCACCCCAGATAGGTAAAATATTCCAATATGGGCAGCCATGATGCACTGAGGACCTTGACCTCATATAGTCTTTTGCTTTAAAGTCTCTGTCATATGAAGTTTTGAATGGTATTGATGATTAGACTTAGGTTCAAACCACTATAAAATTTGGGCCCTGAAAATATTGCCTAGAGCTTGGTTGGGTTTTTTATTTTTAATGAAATGGTAAGTATACAACGTATATTTATTCTAATAGATTTGCTTTGTGTGTGTATATATATATATATATATAGGATGGGAGATATAATTGTGATTTATCTTAAAATACCATAACTTCTATAGATGCTTAGTATTGTAAATAAAAATGATATTGTCTCCCCATTTTGTTGACTTTCCACATAAACCATTGTGAGAAAGTGAATAAGTACTGAAAAATATGAAATTCTTTTTAAAAAAACTTTTTATTTAGAGAAGCCCCATGTGTAGACTATACATTAGAATTCTTAGGGTTTTTTTTTGTTTTTGTTTGTTTTGTTTTGTTTTTCCCTAAATCTCACTGAGAAGTCACATAGGAACAGATACTTTTGATTTAGAAGTGTATGGTCAAACTTGTGTAAGACTTTTCTCATAACTGAATGCTGAAGAAAACAAAATATTTAGCATAGAATGAATCAGTATGGATAAACCTTTAAATATGATGAACTGAGCCCCAAATAGATAGATATTAGCTTTCCTGTGTGAAGCAGAACTGGTGACTAGGGGTGGTAGTTATTAGAAAGCAAGGTTTGTTTGACAGTCAAGAAAAGCATTTCTGACCTCTTGTCAGACTTATTTCAAAAAGTCAGTTTCCTATTGACATAAGTCTTATCAATGAGCTTAAGTAAAATGTCATCTGTCTTCAATTCAGAAATAATGTACAACGAAGTAGACTTAATCCAATGTTATGCATGTTAGTATATGCAGGGAACTTGCTTCCTATGAACTGAAGCTAAAGAAATAAGGTTGGACCAGTGCACAGAGAGAAAGAAGAAGTTAAAGAAAGGACTCATGGCCCCCTTCCAAGGTTTTGGTGGCCAGTGATAAGGTCTTCCTTCAGTTGGCAGAACTATTGCCAGCTGGCATGGACAAGTGATTGCATGAAGAGTCAAACAGAAAATAATCTGAAAGTTCTTTTTTGTGTTGTGAAAGGGTGTGTATCTAAATGTGTAGTGCGGATTGCTAAGAAAAAGGCAAAGATGCTAGCCAAAGACACATAGGAAGTGTGTAAACATCGACATAGAGGCCAACAGAGATAAGAAAAGAAAGAAATGATGAGAAAGCCAAATCTGGTCTTACTCAAGTAGGAGAAAGGACATTTCAGCCTACAGGTGCAATCAACAGCACAGATACTTCCAGGATAGGTCTCTTTGGAGAGCCATGTATGCCTGGGCTCAGGTGGGCCACTCACAGCTCAGAATCAGACCACTTCTAGATATTATCCTTCCCGAAGCTGTTTCTCCATAGAAGTCTCTCTGTTTTGATCCCCTCTTCTCAGCAGATACAGCACCTGCCTGGATGGCCATTCTTATCCTAATCTACATGTGTGATCATTAGCAGAGAAGTGTGTCATTTTTATCAGGTTGGCACTTCATCTTTTATGTATCACTAAGGTAATATTCATGTTCCCTGCTAATGACCCAGATTCCCATGACTACAGCCATCATGAGTTATAACCAAGGTTCCTTCTGTTCTATTTTTCCTTGCACAGTTTCCTATCATGCAATACATGAGCAAATCAGTATGCAGAGATTTCCACAGGACCTTCTCATCATCCATGCTAGAAATGTGCCTAGCATCTTTGTTAGAAATCAGATAGGCTTCCGCTTTTGCTGAAAGCCACTGTTACCTGTTCATTATATAGCCCCCCTACACAGAAACACACTGGCCTCACTGCCATCATTTATCACATTCTTCCCACAGGTCACCCTAAATGTTCCACTTTGTCCAGTCCTGTATCTCTCTGCCTCTTTGTATGGTCTTTTGACACCTTATGCCTTCGGTGGTTGGTCCTTTAGATCAGATTCTCCCAGAAGAGACCAGGACTTCGGGTTCATTCTTTTCCAATTTATCATTGTACAGCTAGAAGATATTTCTATATGGACACAGTCTGTCTCTTATTGTCCAAATCAGAGTATTTGCACTAACCACAAGCATCAAGGCAAATCATGCTGAACTATAGTAGGACTTGGAGACAGTCATGTGTTTTCATCATAATAGGCCCTAATAAACTGTTGACTCTCTCTAATGCCTTCATCCAGTTTAATTAATATTATTTATCCATACATTGATTATTTTTATTTTGTTACAAGAGAAACATAGGAAGACAACAATAAAGCTCTAACATTTGGAGTTTCCATCCTTGTGTGTCATTTATACTATGGAGCCTGACAATTTAAAAGTAGGAGAAAAGAAAAATTATTGCTAACATTATAATGTTGAATAAGGTTCATAATAGCAATAATCCCCCATGAAAACAGTTGCTATCATAGTTAATGTCCATTTTGTCAGTGTGTTAACCTTCCTTGGCTCTGCCTCGGGCCATTAAATGGCCAGCCATTTGTTAAGGACCCTGAGCAAGCAATTTGAAGGGAAATATTGCCAAGCTCATTTGCTAAAGAAGGCACCTCGGATGAGAGTGATGAACTCAGCACGGGTTAACATACACTGTGCATCCTTATATTTACCTCACCCAGTTCCTTCCTTTAGCAACATCCTGTACTTTTATTCAGAGATGTTTTCCACCCTTGCATGTCTGTTCTTAGTCACCCAGGAGACGTCAGTCCCGAGCTCTCACTCTCAGACACCTGCCCTGCACTTGACATTCTCCTTATGACTTAACTGACACCAGTGAGTCAGATATTTATTAATTTCATATGAGATCCTTAAAAACACATCATTACCTTAAAATACTCAAATCTGGTAACCAAATAAATGAATAAAATTATGTCAATATTCAATCAGAAAGGCAAATGAGATGGACATTGGAAGAGGGAGAAAACAGGGAACAGGACAGGAACCTACTATAGAGGGCCTCTGAAATACTCTACCCAGCAGAGCATCAAAACATATACTGAGACTTATAGCCAAATTTTGGGCAGAGTGCATGAGATCTTATGAAAGAAGAGGAAGATGAAAGACCTAGAGGGGACAGGAGCTCCACAAGCAGAACAACAGAACCAAAAATCTGCACCCAGAGGTCTTTTCTGAGACTGATTCTCAGCCAAGGACCCTGCATGGAGATAACCTAGAACCCCTGCACAGATGTAGCCCATGGCAGCTTAGTGTCCAAATGGGTACCCTAATAAGTGGAACAGGGGCTGTCTCTGATATGAACTCAGTGGCTGGCTCTTTGATCACCTCCCCCTGAGGGGGGAACAGGCCAGAGAGGAAGACGATGCAGCCAGTCCTTGTGAGACCTGATGGGCTAGGGTCAGATGGAAGGGAAGGAGGACCTCCCCTATCAGAGGACTGGGAGAGGGACAAGGGAGGAAAAGAGGAAGGGAGGGTAGAACTGAGAGGGGTTGAGGGAGGGGGCTACAACTGGGATACAAAGAGAATAATTTGTAATTAATAAAAATATATCATTTGAAAAAAAGAATAGACACTAAAATGGGAGAGGATAATATATGTCTAATTTCTCAAAATAGTCATTTTTTAATTCTTTATTAATTGTACTTTATTCACTTTGTATCCCCCCTGTGGTTCCCTCCCTCCTCCTGTACCAATTCTTCCTTTCCTCCACCTTCTGCATGCATGCCCCTCCCCAAGTCCCCTGGTAGGGGAGGTCTTCTTTTCCTTCGTTCTGATCCTAGTCAGTTAGGTCTCATCAGGAGTGGCTGCATTGTTTTCTTCTTCTGTGGCCTAGTAATGCTGCTTCCCCCTCAGGGGGAGGTAATTAAAGAGCAGGTCAATCAGTTCATATCAGCGACAGTCCCTGTTCCTATTACAATGGAACCCACTTGGTTACTGAACTGCAATGAGCTATATCTGTGCAGGGGTCTTAGGTTATCTCCATGCATAGTCCTTGGTTGGAGTATCAGTCTCAGGAAAGAGACCTGTGCTCAGAATTTTTGGTTCTGTTGCTCTCCTTGTGGAGTTCCTGTCCTCTCCAGATCTTACTGTTTCCCACTTCTTTCATAAGATTCCCTGCAATCTACCCAAAGGTTGCCCTTAAGTCTCAGCATCTGCATTGATAACCTGCAGGGCAGAGCCTTTCAGAAGTCCTCTGTGTCAGGCTCCTGACTTGTTCCCTCTTTTCTCCTTCTTCTGATATTCATCCTCTATGCCTTTTTGGATAGGAATTGAGCATTTTAGCAAGAGTCCTCCCTATTGATTAGTTTCTTTAGGTGTACAGATTTTAGTAGGTTTATCCTATATTATATGTCTATACGAGTGAATATATACCATGTGCGTCTTTCTGCTCCTGGGATAGCTCACTCAGGATGATATTTTCCAAAACGATTGTCTACAGATTGGGAAAGAATCTTCACCAACCCTATATCTGACAGAGAACTAATATCCAGTATATATAAAGAACTCAAGAAGTTAAACAGCAACAAATCAAGTAATCCAATTAAAAAATGGACTACAGAGCTAAACAGAGAATTCTCAATAGAGGAATATTGAATGGCAGAGAAACACTTAAAGAAATATCCCTTAGTCATAAGGGAAATTCAAATCAAAATGACCCTAAGATTTCACGTTACACCCATCAGAATGGCTAAAATCAAAAACTCAAGTGACAACACATGCTGGAGAGGTTGTGGAGAAAGGGGAACCCTCCTCCACTGCTGGTGGGAATGTAAACTTGTACAACCACTCTGAAAACAATCTGGCATGTCCTCAGACAACTAGGAATAGCTCTTCCTCAAGATACAGCTATACCACTCCTAGGCATACACCCAAATGAGGCTCAAGTACACAAAAAGGACATTTGTTCAACCATGTTTGTAGCAGCCTTACTTGTAATAGCCAGAAGCTGAAAACAGCCCAGATGCCCCTCAGTGGAGGAATGGATAAAGAAATTGTGGCACAGCTACACAATGGAATATTACTCAGCAAAAAACAAAAAACAAAACAAAAAAAAAATAAACAAGGAAATCATGAAATTTGCAGGTAAACGGTGGGATCTGCAAAAAAGTTATTTTAAGTTAGAACAACATTGTAATAAGCAACTATTTTTAATTAATTTTTATATTAATTACAGTTTATTTACTTTGTATCCCAGCTGTAGCCCCTCCCACTTTCCCTCCCAATCCCACTCTACCTCCCTCATCTCCTCCCATGCCCCTCTCTGATTGGGGAGGTCCTTCTCCCCTTCCATCTGACCCTAGCCTATCAGGTCTCATCAGGACTGGCTGCACTGTCTTCCCCTCTGGCCTGGCAAGATTGCTCTCCCCTTGGGGGGAGGGGGCGGTCAAAGAGCCTGCCTCTGAGTGCATGTCAGAGACAGTCCCTGTTCCCCTTACTAGGATACTGTGCTACCATGGGCTCTATCTGAACAGGGCTTCTAGGTTATCTCCATGAATAGTCCTTGGCTGGAGTATCTGTCTCAGAAAAGACCCCCTGTGCCCAAAAGTTTTGGTTCTGTTGCTCTCCTTGTGGAGCTCCTGTACTCTCCTGATCCTAATATCTTCCTCTTTTTTCATAGGATTCCATGCACTCTGCCCAAAGTTTGGCTATGTATCTCACTATCTGCCTTAATACCCTTCTGGGTAGAGTCTTTCAGAGGCCCTCTGTGGTAGGCTCCTGTGCTGGTCCCTGTTTTCTCCTTCTTCCAATGTCCATCCCTTTTGCCTTCTGAGGGAGGATTGATCATCATCCTCCTTCTAGCTTAGCTTCTTTAGTTGTACAGATTTTAGCATGTTTATCTTATATTACATGTCTAATATCTAATATCCACTTATAAGTGAGTATATACTATGTGTGTCTTTCTGCTTCTGGGATACCTCACTCATTTTTTTTAATGTTTAACACATCTAATATTTTAGGCATATTATCTTTTAATCCTAATACCATCACTAAGAAGTTAGTATAGTCCCAACTGATGGAGAAGAAACAACATTTGAATTAAGCTTGTTTCCTCTCTGAACTGACCCTACCACTACTATCACTACTAAAGCAAAAATCTATTGAACTCTATTTCACGACCACTAAAGAATCTTGAAAATGACCAGATGTTATCTCTCCTGCACTACTTATCAATTCTATACCAGACCAGATGAGAGTTATCAGTTTGATGGTGGTTCCCGATAATTGTTAAACCCACCTATTTGTTTTTGTTCGTGAAGGGTGAATTTTGTCTAACTATGAGGTGATTTTCAAGTTCAACAAAGCAGAGAATCATACCTTGAATTCTGATCAAGGATATTATAAGGAACAAAAGAACTTTGCTTACACTTTTGCATTAAAGATAATTTTATACCATGTTTCCACCTTCTTCAGAATTATAAATCTCTAATTTTGGACAGGGTTACCTGACATTATAGATAGAAATGTCTATCCTCAATTACTATCTACCTTCAGGGAAAAACTATGACAATGTGATCTAATTTCATGGGCAAAGTACGGGGATATTATGTAGGTTTTGACATAATTAATTATTTCACTAATGAAATAATTGACCCTCCTTAATCAAAGGTGGAAATTCTTTCTTAAAGCATGGTTTGAAGAATCAAATGGGCGTAACAGTAGGAGGCACAAAAATTGGTTTAGAAGAGACAGGGAAAAATTTAATGAGGAAGAGATCTTCTCTCATTAAGGTTCTAATTTGGTAAGGCTGTATGCTACTTTTAATTTTCACTTCTCATCATCGTCTGCACAGTAGTTAACACCACAAATTGATAATAGCAGATAAGCACCGTACATAATATGTACAGAAAATGCCGAAGGGTGAAAAGAGCCACTCATGGTTGAACATAGTCCTTCTTTGCTTCTACTGACAGAGAGTAGCCCTGGAACAAATTTTGAGTGCAGAGATAGTCCTCATTCCTCTGTTAGCTATGGCATCCAGCTGTCTCAGTAACTCATTGTTTTCAGACTAATAGAACCTACTTAGAATTTCATAGCTATGGAGAAATTGTGCTCCATGCTCCCCCTCAAACACACCTAACGTAAAAGTGAATTTGTTTAAAATTATTATCAAATCCCAAACTCATAATTTCCTAAATATTTGCAAGCCAATACTTAAGGAAAATGGAAAGTTTAGTTTATACTGATCGTCTGTGTTTTTATGAATGAGTATTTACCAACATTTCACTTCTAAGTTATAGTACCTGGTATTGTTATTGATTGACAGAAAGCCATTGACTTCTTGATATTGACCCGATTAAGTGAAGTTTCTTCCATTTAAATCGTTGGGATTCCATGAAACTATGGTATTAGAAAACAAGGGTAGAAAACATTGTCCAGTGTGAGGGTAAGTAAAGCGCTGGGAGGCCTGGGCTTTCCCGACATTTAGTAACACGAACTTGCAGAATAACCTTCTAGACAAATATGATGTTATAAGTTATTATTCATTCTTATTAAACTTCAGTAAGTGTCAAGATCAGTTGTAAGATGTTTACAAATAACCTGGCCCAAAATCATTTTGTGAAAGCTGCCAAAACATTTCATAAGTTAGGACAGGCTCATGGAATAAATTCAAGGTAATTTGTATAATAAAGACAGTTTCATTCCTTTATGTTAAGATGAATTTTCATGAGTAGGAAACTACAGAAAGGCCTGTAATTAGGCAGTGCATAGAGTTTTTGTTGCGCTCTTCTAAAATTCAGTGTCTGTGGGAACGGCACTTGATCTGTTAGCCAGACAAAAACATGTTGGCAGTATTTGCTTTACAGAGAGCCTACAGAGCACTGTGTGCAAGATAAGGGCCTAGAGAGCCCACACTCCGCTCTCAAGATTGAACTCATCAAAGGATCTGGGGGACAATTGACAGCCAGTCTGGAAGTTAAGGTCTTGAACGGGAAGAAGTGGGGAGTCATGTTCTCCACTTAGTCCTTCTCTTGCTTCTTTTCAATAGCTGATATTGTATATTAAACCTGAACAACATTTCCTCATTGTGGCGGTACGAATTTAAAATGCAATGTCTGATGTAAAACTTAGCTCCTGGCATATGTATACAAAAGAATTGCCACCCAAAACAATTTTATGCTGAATGGAGGAATGTTGGCTCAGAGAGAAGAGAGCAGCATCCAGTGGAAGCTTGATGGCCATGGTCCGTGAGAAAGAAGCAGGCTTCAAGTAACAAGCTTCTGCTCCATCTGCTGGCCTCCGTGAAGACAGGAAGCATCAGCACTGGAGGTGCATATGCTACCTGTGTCTGCCTTTCCACAGTAGGCAAGGAGGGGTTGCAACTCTTCATCTCCATGCTAGAGTTAGCAGCAAAGGCTGTTTTGAAATCTGATTTTGACTTGAGCTTATGGATTCTGTCCTTTTGTTCCCTCTTCCCCTTTGCACCTATCCCAGCCTTTCCATACACTCCACATACCTCCTTCTGTTTGAAGCCCTCAACCTGGATGTCGTCAACACCCCAGTTGCTCTCCATCTGGCACCAGAACTCAGAAAATAGGGGAGGATTAAATATAATTTCATTAAGGCCTCTTTAAAACACCAGCTATTGCGAATTACATTTGTTTTCTCTCTCACACACACATACACAACACTCATTTATTTAGATTCATTGATAGATAAACAAAATCTTGCAACTATGACTGTGGGGACCAGGCTTAGTTTTGCCCCACAGTGGTCAAGAGCTGCTAGGATGGTAATGATATTATTATTTTTTGTTTGTTTGTGTTTTTCGAGACAGGGTTTCTCTGTGTAACAGAGCTTTGGCTGTCCTGGGCTCGTTTTATAAACTAGGCTGGCCTCCCTCTGCCCCTGTAGTGCTGGGATGAGATTTTTGCCAGTTGATTGGTTATTTGGCACATAGATTGATTTCACTTCAAATTCTTACTCCTACCATGGGAAAAATAAATAAAATCAAACTCTCTCTCTCTCTCTCTCTCTCTTTCTCGTGTGTATGTGTGTGCACGCGTGTGTTTGTGAATGTGTGTTTGTGAATTTCTAAGCATCTGTCATGAAAATCATAGCCATGAGGAAATACAGGTTGTTATCTCTGATGAGAACAGGACAATATTCTCTGAACAGGAAATTCTACCTATATTAAGAAATACCTATATTAATACCTATATTAAGAAAGCATACCTAGACAACCCCATCAGAACTGGAACTAGAAGCATTAGTCGATAAATGCAGAATATGTCACTGAACAGCTTCAACAAAACTACCTAGAGTCTTCAGAGTATTTACAGGACATGAGGACTCTGTAAATGTGAATGTGAATAAATCAGTTAATAAAAGAATAAAGAGTGCATGCATGCCCTTCCAGGGAAGCAGGGGGAAGTGGGAGGCTCTACTTTGAGCAGTTCTCAGAGAAACTCAGCTGCCTAACGCACAGAGCAGGCTTCATGTGACCAACTTTGCCACATTATATATAAGATGAAGTGGTAGCATGAAGCAGGTGGCTTGGCAATTGTGTTAGCCTAATCTAGACAAATCAAAATCTGGAGTGACTTCTGAAAAGTGTTTTAGGGGTAGAAACAACCTAAGGTACATTACCTAGTAAGAGTATAGTTGGTGATGATTAAACTATGGGCCAGCACTCCTTCTTGATCAAATATTCTCAGAAAACTAGCTATTTCTAAATTCCCTGGACAATTTCTTCTTCCAATACACTTTCTTTTATTGTTATTATCCCCCATTTCTTTTTATTGCTGCTTTTGAGTTACCAGTAGCTTTTGGATAACAGAAGCTCATAAGGGAATCATTAAAAAGGTAAGTTCAGGTGATATGTGTAAGTTTATGAAAGCTGGGACTTTATCTTAATGACAGTGGAAAACTGGGAAGAAGAAGCATAAAAGAACTTTAGAAGTTGGTCCAATAAGACTTTATCAATTTGATTTAAAGCAAGAAGAATCCAGTCAAGGAAACAGTAGATACCATTGTAATTAAATGTATTTAAATATGAGATTAGATATTTTCATATATATATATATATGTATATATATATATGTATATATATATACATATATCTATAATGCACAGAAAATATCTCCTTTTGTATATACCTATGTGCATATATGTATATATTATTGGTATGATAAACTTGTACTTTGACAGATTCACATTTTATTTCTATTGATTTCTCAAATCAAAAGAAAAAAAACTAAAATCTGAAAGTCTATATTTCTGAATTTTATTTTCCTCTCAAAGTAAAACCATTTCAGAAGATAAACAAGTAGGGCCTACAGCGTTAGATCTCTGGGAAAGCAGGAGGAACCCGAACAAACTCAATAAGTTAAAATGGCCCATCAACTTAAATGAGTCAGTGTTTGACATCGGGTAGCACAACCCTAGGGCCTTCTGTTCCCTGGACTCCTAGCACATGGGCACTTACATGCTAAAGGGAAGTGAGTGATCTCCCCATGCAGAAAATTTATTTTTCTCTGCATAAAGAAATACAGGCAGCTAACAAACTCCAAGAGTGGGAGAAATAGTCTTCTCAAGGAAAGGGCAAATCGATTGGTTCTCCAAAATCAAATTTTTAGACCTGAAAACACAAACCCAAGTACCATTATATATTTTACATTATATGTATATATATATATATATATATATATATATATATATATATATATATATATATATTATACATGTGACATTTTTATTTTGGAATATACCTGTATATATGCCTGTAACAAAAATTAATGTAGAAAAGAGGCCATTTGAAAGGAAACAAGAGGGCTATATGGAAAGATTTTGGAAAAAGAAAGAAAAGAGAAATGATGCAATTATATTATAATTTCAAAAATAAAAGAAAATTGTATTCTAGTAAAAAGATCATTATCTTTTTTCATGATACATTTTGTACTTCCATACCATGGATTTTAATATAGGAAATATATATATATATATTCTTTGTATAACAAAAAATCAGTATTCCAGCACTATAAATAGGATATTTTAGCTGTGGTTAAAGCTACTTTTATGATTTATCCTTGTAACCTCTCTTTTTAAAAACATCTATTTAAAAAATCACCAACACAGATGAAAGTTTGACAGGCTAAAGACGTATTCATGTTTGTTTTTAATTGAAGGGCATCACAAGGCACTGCCACTAAAGGCTGCGCTCACATTTCAAAGAGCGCTGTTTGAAGAGGTCTTCTTAGAGGAGCAGCAGCATGTGCAAATGAACACTCTTTATATAATGTTCAACCATCAAGGGAACACAGTAAAGATGAGCATTTAGAGATAGCCTGAGGCTAAATACGATGTTGTTTTATCTGTGTTTCTGTGGGTAGTGATGCATTTATCATGGTTCCCTTATTTACTGCACTCTCCGAGAAGATGCTTGTTTTTCATTAAAAGCTACCAGATCTTGGGGTAGGCAGCTAACACAGTTCTTATCATGTTGTTATCCACACAAGAACAATCAATGCAATCCTAATGAATGCATTAATGAGTTATTTTTTAGTAACTCTGACTTATTCTTTAACATAGTAGTTTAATGAATTAATACCTCAAATATCAGCAAGAGACTAAACACTTTGCATCTAGAAATTAGTATGGGAAAGTTGAACTTTAACTGCATTTAGATCACTATGCTTTTTCATGGACGGGAAGTCAGAATATTTGGTAAATATGACTGGCTCTTTGGCCTCCCCACCCCCCAAGGGAGGAACAGTCCTGTTAGGCCACAGAGGAGGGCTTTGCAGCCAGTCCTGAAGATACCTCATAAAACAGGATCAGATGAATGGGGAGGAGGTCCCCCCTATTAGTGGACTTGGCAAGGAGCACGGTGGAGATGAGGGAGGGAGGGAGGGACTGGGAGGGAATGAGGGATCGGGACATGGCTGGTATACAGAGTTAATAAAATGTAACTGATAAGAAAAAAATAAAATTCAAAAAAAAAATTTAAAAAAAAAAGTGAGGTCTGTTAACAACAAAACACAGATGGAACTAATGCACGATCCTTCCAACATCAGGACCACTTGCTCATCCAAAGCGAGGATGATCATCTGTGGCAGAGTAAAGGCCTTTCCATCACAACCCCCAAACAAAGAGGTCATAGGGAAATAAATGGAAATTATTCAACACAAACTTGTTTTTCACTAATATGTTAATTAGGAAGAGACATTTAATAATGAAGATTGATACACCAACATAATAGATATATAGGCATGAACATTTGAAGGCAGAGTCTCATGGACTGTGATAGCTTAGTATTTTTTTTCCTCTTCAGGAGGCCATTGCCGCTACAGTTTATGATTCTTTCCACTAACATAGATGTGATAATTAAGGCAGCAGGCACTTCTGCAGGTCTCTGCAGAATTATTCCAGCAGACTCATTAGCAGCACCACCATTGCTAGTCTCATACTTTCAGGTTAAATATAGTGATAACATAAGCTCAAGATAGGAGTAGTAATTCACATCAAGATCATTTACTAGATTAATGTGTGCATGTGTATATGCATATGAGCACGTGTGTGTGTGTGTGTGCGGTGTGTAGACTATCAACCCTGATCTGAATGAAGCAAACCACTTACTGGTTTACTTCTAATGTATTTCTCTACCACTGGGAAGTTAGAACGAATCTGTTGGCCAATGTTTTACAAACAATACAAATAAGGTAAGAAATGACTTCTAGACAGTCAAATTCTCTATGGATCTTTGTCCTTCCTTCAAGATTTAGTTTGGCCTGTTGAATTTAGTCCATTAATTATTATTGCTTTGGGTGAAGTGAAAACATTTCCCCATCTGTGTCCTCTCGTATCACCTTGTGTGCACATTTCTTTTCTCTGTACTTAGTAAATGACAAGGACAAGTTTTAGGGATACCCCTTTATCTTATATAAACTCTTCCAAGTTGTATATAGTTGCCTTTCCAAAGAGACTATTTCAAAAGCTGCATTAAGATGATCCACTGTTAAAAATTACCAAATTAACTGGAATCGTTTTAAATATTCAACTTTCAACATGTATTTGTATATTATGTAAAAATTTTAAATTTATCTATTAATAATAGGATGAATCATTAAAAGTTAAATATGGTATTTATCATGTTTCTATGAGAGCTCAAAGTCTGGTAAGATGTTATTTTTTGGTGCAAAATAAGCATTTTATTTTTATGACTTTGTTTTCAGCACTTTTGCCAGTAATAATGACTCAGCATCAACGATGAGCATCCCAAAAGCTACTGCCATGAACGTCTAGAAAGAGTTACGCTGTCCAGTTTTAGAATGTGTACCACCCTGTGGGCATCCACAATAAAGCGCCATTGGGGCTCATGCCCTGGGGCAGCTTCCGTTGATGTGATTATGGAAGTAGTTGGTCTGGCAGAAAGTGCGTGACCTGTAGACCTTACCTTGGAGAGTAAGGTTCACCTACAGACAACCAACCAATAGCAGGCTCAGAGATGGTGTGGAGGAAGCTGACTGGTTGCCCAAAGTTACGTAACCTGCATCCTTGCGCCGTCGGATTACATTCTTCTGACTCCAGGTGTCTGAGAAATGACTCCTTGCCTCCCACCCCCTCAGCCTGGACCCTGTCCTCAACAACAGGCTGGACCCTTGGGAGGAGAACCAACACCACACTGAGCCAGAAACACCGTGTTATCAGGCTGAGTAGAACAGGTACATATGTGTACACTCACTGAGGTAGAATCCACAGATAGCCGTGAAAGTGGTCTTAGATAACAGATTGTCTCTTACATGACTATCCACAGCCTCCAAAATCTCCCCTTAAAGTAAATGACTTTTCCCCACTAAGAGTAATAACATCTTTCCAAGTTTAGACTTCTCCTCTCTTCTCCTCCATGTTCTTTATACTCTGTATATTCAACCAAATTAATTTGTTAAGATTTGACTACATCCTCAAGCCAGTGATGTTTGTATACATGGAGCATTGGTACTTAAGAACATCAGAGTATATAAAATTAAGCCTGGATTTGTTTCATTAATGGCAGGACCTAGAGTTATCTTGTATTATGTTCAAAATATGCACTTTATTCTGGACAGCAAGAGAACAGCTCAAATCACCTTCCATATCAAGCAAAATTACCAATGGATTTTGAGATAAAATAAAAATAAGCATTTTCAGTTTCATAGAATAGAGAGAAGTGCATGCTTCATTGAGAAAAAGCCATGAGCATCTTGAGACTAGGTTCCATTCATAATTTGTCTCCACCTTCTGTAGTTTCTTGTTTCGAAATTCTTTACTCTATTTCATGCGAATGACTTTGGAGTTCTTAGGGATTTTAGAAACAGTTGGATTGCCAGAAAACATCAAACTCACCGTTTTATTGTGGTAATGGGGTGGAAGGCCATACATAAAACCTTGAATGTTTCAACTTTGTTCTTTGTAGAATGAATGAAATAATATGTGTAATTCCTTAGTCCTGTACAAACAATGAAGTGTCAACAATGCATTAATGTTAGTCATAGTTACACAGGGTCCTAGCACTCTGCTATTTAGAATAAGCACGTATATTGAAAACCTGCAAGTGGAGGGAAGGAAGCTAGTCTTTTAGCTCTGAAAACACAAGTCTACATTGTGCAAGATTTTTTTTTTAATAAATAACGGAAGCTTGGACATCACTCAGGGCTTGGTAAATATTTCTCAGACCTCAAGATACTTGAAATAATAATTAGATGGTGATGATTAGATAATAATCTGCCATTGATGCCTTGTTTTAGGATCACTTGTTAGGTAAAATTTGTTCACCGTGTATTTTGCTCCATAGTCACAAGGCAAAAGAGTTAGCTCTTTCTATATTGTTCTTTCGCTAAGTGCCTGGTAGGTTGTAAATCTGCTAATAGCATTGAGTAACTGTCTATTAATTATCATTTGCATACAAGCTTTGTGGAAGGTTTACATCATTATATTCCATAACAGCTCCGGCCATATATATCGATGGCTCGTGGAAGACCTTTTAACAGAATCGTTTCTTTTATTTTCCAAACAAGTGATCACTTAATGATCACAAGTGATCATTAAGACCATGTCATCTCCCTGAATGAAGAAGTGTGGCAATTCCATGACTCTACTAGAAGAAAAACAAGCTGAAGAAGTGGAAGAATGCAGGAAACAATGATACTTTTTAAATATGTGTTGGCTTAATTTAAGCTAACACATAAAAATAAAACAGTGTTTGTACTTTTTCACGCAGCTTCCAGCTCCTTTCTATACTTGGCTACGAGTCTTACTCTGAATCATTCTACAATAGAAATATTTTCTTTGTTTTGTTTTTCTCTCTATTCACACCTAGCTGTGATATAGTTCCCAGTTGTGTTTCCATTCATCTTCACCCCAGCAGGGCGTCTACACTTTACTAGTGTTGCTAAGTTTGTTTCACTTATCCAGTCCTTCAGGACAAACTTGCCGTGCTCCTTACAGCTTGCAGGAGAGGAGGGCCCATAGAGGACAAGACTGCATTTCTGATAGGTGTTACTTGTATTTAAAGACCAGTTGAAAACTATTTTATTTTTTGTTTGTTTTCTGGAGCTGACCAGCATCCCCTTAGTTTTTCCGTATATCTGATTCATCCTCTTTGCATGAGACACACTACCATAACAAATAGGACATCGAATCCTATATTCTTCAAAGTACGGCCTAATCATTGAGTATTTAGTGCTTAGCATGACCTGATGCATGGCAGATGTTCCTTAAAGATGTTTCAGACTGCACAGGGCTCCCAGGGGCACACTGTTTAACAGTGCTCTGCTGGCCTGTTCCTACAATCTCTTTTTATATCCATGCTAAGGAAGAAAAGTTAGGCTGAATGATATAGAAAAGAAAATACCACAAAAACAAAATCTCAAACCACCAAATGAGCTGTTGCTTTGGGCTTTAGTTTGTTGTTATTGTTTGTTTCTTTGTTTTAAACCTTACTATCGTTTTTGATCAAAGCTTTGTCTGTTGTGCATGCCTTTGCTGGCTCTGACTGATGCTGTGTTCTGTCCGGTGGACATTTCTGGACCTGCTTAGTTTTTCCCAGCAGATAAAAGGCTCCCTGAGGTTGAATATAGAAAATTTGTTCTCACTTAAAATCAGGTGCAAAGGGGAAAAACAAGCCTTGCCAATAACTTCAATCTGTAGGACAGAGCGAGTGTTCACTGAGGAAGAATAAGATCCTGGGCCTCAGCTCATTACCACATCTTGTCAATTACATGTGGGAGAAAAAATGGTGTTTCATAGAATTGTATAGATTTCTGTGCTTGAGAGCCCTTAGATATCATCCAATACATTTTCTATATTTTATAAATGAGGAAACTGAGTTATAAGTGGTTAAGTGGAATTCACTGGAGGCCAAGAAAAAGCAGGCCAGACTAGACAGCAATTTCCCTAAGGACCGCTCTAGTTTCCTCCATGCAACACAGAGAAAAAACTCACCTTGACCTCTCTCTTCAAAATGTTTTATTGCAATCCCCTCTGTCTCTATGAACTGTTAGGGTCTGATAGAGCCATAATTCTGCCTTCAACTTTCAAGATTCATTTTTGGAAAAATGATTGGAACCATAATTATATGTAACTGTTAAGTCACAATATTAGAACATAGACTCATAGAAGATTCTGTTTGTTGTATGTCTTTTTTTGTGACAGGATCTTGCTACATTGTCTCAGCTAGAGGGGAAATTTCTCTAGGGTACAGGTTGACCTCCAACTTAGGATCCTCTGTCTTTGCCTCCCTAATGCTTAGAACATATTCGTGCTTTATCACACCAAGCCAGTTTTTGAAGCATTGAAATTAATAGAAAAAAAGTTATTCTCTATAATATACAAGCCCTACTAACTTCCTTCCTCTAAAATTAAAATATTTGCATTTCGCTAACATTTCAAACAAATATAAAAGATGAACTATAAAGTGTGATGCTCCATTTCCCATGGTTACTGTTCCCAGAGGATGTTTCCATTATTCGGCTTTATCTACATACTCAAAACAAAATGTCAGATATAAGTAATCTTAGAAATCAAGAATATGAATCTAGGTAAGTGGGGGAGGGTAAGTAGATGATAGTTAGAGATGCTGACATGAGTTCAGCCAATATAAATGTTTCCAGATAATAATATAAAATAGAGATCTTTTAAAGTCATCAGCTGTCTACCTATGCTATTTTGAAAAAAAAAGGCTGCATAATTCTTATCTCTAAGAATTCTCAGTAATTTATGCAAAAGAGGTAATCCATCAAGATTTTTCTAGAACTTGCTGCATACACACAATGTGAAGGAACATTGTGTGTGAAGACACACACAAATGTGAAGGAACCTTTATTGGTGCTGTGACTAGACTGAGAAGTAAGCACCGGTCATTTTAAAAGCTATTTTTTCTTTTTTTTTTTAATTTTTTATTAATTACACTTTATTCATTTTGTATCCCCCCCATAAGCCCATCCCTCCTCCCCTCCGATCCCACCCTCCCTCCCCTTTCTGCATGCATGCCACTCCCCAAGTCCACTGATAGGGGAGGTTCTCCTCTCCTTTCTGATCTTAGTCTATCAATTCTCATCAAAAGCTATTTTGAATAAGACATTTGAGTGTAAGAAGGGAAAGATATGAGATTAGATGAATTAATCTAATTTAATGAGTTACTGAACTTCCCAGTGATTTTGAAAGGAGTGAGAGGGTATGGGCTGGGCAATGGGGAGATTCTAGAGCAGAGAAACCTCTCTCACTATTCACAGCCAATGAACTGAAACTTCCATCTTACCTCTGCTGTGATTATTAGCTGGGATGCCAACTTGGCTGGTTTCAGTACGAAAAGATAGTGACGTTTTCTAGCATTTGGCACATGAGATGTTTTTTTCAGCCTAAATATTCTCATGCAGAGTAAAAATAACATACATGCATCATAGCTTAGAAGTTGGTTTAATAGGGAGAGATTGGTAGGGCTTTACAGAGTTTCCACGGAAGGAGAAATTGGTAGTTTCCTATTGTGCAAATAAGGTGGCTATAGTTAAGAAGCATCTATTGTGTCTCAAAAAAAAAAAGCCTAACAAATTGATTTTGTGCATCTGTATATGGTGAGAGCATGACAAACCTATGTACTAACATATTATGCTTATATAAACATGCATAATTTAATCTAGTTTATAATACCTGCTTGGGCTGGGGATGTAACTCAGCGCTTAGGCAGTTGTGTAGTATGAACAACCTCTGGGTTTAATATTAACATGGCTTCTTCTGTTTTTCTATGAAATGTTTGGCAACACACACACACACACACACACACACACACACACACACACACACACACCTGCCCGTTCCTTACTATGGAGAATAGCCCTCCGTACAGGAGAATATCATTGTTTTCACCCCAGCAGGTCTTCTCAGCCTGGGGTTCAGAATACCTGGTCTCTGCAGAGTAAGGTGGCAGATGTTACAAAATATGGGCTTATAGCAGGCAAGCCAGAAGCTTTTCTAAAAGCTTGCAGAGTGGAGGCAGCAGGATCGTCATCCACTAGCTTTTTAAATGTAGCCAGACCCTTCACTCTTCTCTTATGAGCTTATTAGTTAGTAGTGCAGAACCAGCAAGCTAAGAGCAGCAGCCAAAATGTGATCAATAATGTATCCCTCTGTATGTGAATCAAAGGCTTGATGGTAAGAGAAGGAAAACACAGAGTACCTTAAATCACAGTGTGCAGCAGCAGGAATGAGACAGCTCAGAGGAGCCAGAGCCAGAGCAGAGAAGAGTGTGTCTGGGCAGGAGGCCTGAAGCTGGGGAGAAAGATCCAGGAGTGAAAAACAATACAGCTCTTATTTTGAAAGGCTGAAGCTTCAAAGGACAAAGGAGACTCAAAGCTTTGGGAAGATGGGAATCATATATACGTGTACATAGATCATGTATAATAATAATATCTGTCTGCTTTAGAAGTACAAGGTCAAAGGAAGCAAGAGCCCATGCAGATTTCCTTTTTCTTTTTGATATTTCAAACAGAATCCCTTTGTATCCTGGAATTTTTACTCTTTCTATAGCCTCTTACTTTTCTAGATAATGCCCAGCCTCCAAGCGAACAGTCCAGGATTCAGGGTTTGTACTGCTCAGTCTGATCCCGGAGTCTGTAAAACGGATGGGACACTTCCTGACACCTGAACCTGAGTCATGTTTGTGGCATTTTTTTTCACCCCCTCACCTCAGACTTACCGAATGTTTAGGTCTGAAAATTGGATGAAGCATCTAGATCAATTGTTCACAACTTCTGAATTTGTGAAAAAAAAAATTAAATGCTGACGAATTTACTTTTTAACTCATATTGAGTCAGTAGAAGTAGATCTCAGAATTTGTTGGGAACAATTTCTATGCTTGCTTAGAAGTATGTACATGCATTGTGAAGAATGAGTTGAGACTGTATGTATGTGTATATGTTATTATTATCACCAGGGTTAATCATTTAGCATCAACCCAAAGCACCTGAGATCAACGTTTTCATACATGAACTGAATGACTCTATGTGTGGGACGTATTTGTAGTGTCTTACATTAAGAATATAAGAGTGTAACACACACTTCACATATTAATTTTGGTAGCCCTAGGTAGTACAACATAAGCTTACTATTGTTGGGTCAGGTCCACAATCAGCATACACTACGAGGCTGTTATGCCACTTTCTACCACATGACTCCTCAGTCTTCACTATAGCTCCCAATGCACTCTGGCAGGGCATATCAAGAAGAATCATAAATGTCAGGTACAGGCTTCCACACGCCATTTGCCAACACTATCACACATCTATACCTAACCACAAATACAGCTAGGAAATGTGAAATAGCGATAGTCTCAAGAGGTCATCTGGTGCCATTCGCCATATTAACAGGGTTAATGACATGCTTTGCCAAGACTGAACTTTGAATGTTAAGTGTTTTAAGATGGGAAACTTTGAGAAACTGAATATACAAAAAGAACTGCCCCTCCCCCACATCCCACATTTCTCTCCTAAGGAATCAAAACTTTAAAAATTTATTGGCTTCTTTTGTACAAGTCATGAAAGTCTCATGTGCAAGATGCCTCCCTGATTGTGGAAGAAATGACAATTTGATCTCTAAAACGGAAATGCCACAGAAGATTTTAAGCAGACAGACTTTGCTCAGTTCCTCAGGTTCCTTGACATTTCACTATGATTCCGCCTGAAGTATATCTGGTTCTGCGTTTTCTTATGAAGGTTTCTGTGCCTTTTAAAACTTACACTAAATACCCTTACATATGTTCCTCTGATGCCTTTTAGGAGTCTCAACCATGAACATAGGATAGGTAACAGAAAACGCATATTGTCCCTCCTTTACAGCAGGGTGGAGTTTGGTTTAAAGTAGAAAAGTCTTGAGGACAAAAGGAATATACCAAAGGAAGAGCAACTTACGGGGGAAAAGTTCAATAGTGGCAGAAGGAGGACATGAAAGATTGAAAAGGGATAAAAGAGCAACAGGTGGAAGCAATAATATGAAGAGAATGGCTTTTATACATACATGGAATTTGTATAAAGACATCTCTTAATAATAGACATACTAATAAAAAGAAAAACATTTGAATAATAAAAAACATACCAACAAAAATAAAATAAAAGAATGAATGTAGCCTACCATTTAAGTCTTTTATAATCCTATGAACTAAGTAATTAAGAGTAAAATTTTATCCAAATAAAAGTGAGAATGTGACACATGGATCCAAAAATCTCTCCTAATCTGTGGTCAATGCACTGTTCAACTCTCATAAGAGAAGATTCATCTTGCAATAGGTGGTAAATAGCACAGGGGCTCACAAATATCCAGTGTGCGGAGAGCTTTTGGAACACTGAGCTCTAAATGGATCGCTTTCTCACATCCTACCTCTCATGATCTAGGGATCTATGTGGAAGAGAAGGCAGAAAGATTTTCAGAACCAGAAGGTATGGAAGACTACAAGAAAAACACAAACACAAACTAGGGTCGAAGTTCTTAGTGAACTCACAGAGACTCTCACAACATACACAAGACATGCACAAGTTCAAGCCAGATAAAATATCAGCCCAGAGAAGAGCAAGTGGCAACAAATTCCCACCCCCAAACAAAAAGCTCTTCATATTTGATACTTGATATGAATGGGAAAATTATTTTTCTTCAGTGGAGTAATACAGATGTATCAACAACATTCAAGGGCAAGCTTGAGTCTCAGGAATCTCAGGAATAGCTGGCCGATGCAAATGAACAGCATGAGTTATTGCTTGTTTTCTTGCAGTGTGTGTGTGTGTGTGTGTGTGTGTGTGTATTATCTGGCAAATGCTTCTAAAATTTTAAATGAGGCACACAGACACATGCACAGATTTTTGACTTGTTTTTATTTTTAAGAGAGTAAAAGAACATGAAACTTTAGGGAGATCTTGGAGGAATTGAGAGAAGGGAAATAATATTGATGAAAATATATCGTACAATTTTTTTATATAAAAAGGAAGTGAAATGCATTATGACTCCATCTTTGAAATCAGAGTTTTATCAGCTGGTTTGGTTTCTCTTCCCTTTCAGGAATGACTTTTACATGAAATAACTTGATTTTCTTCTTTATTCATTTTTCATGAAAAAAAGCATTTATTAAAACTTCCTAATTCATTAGTGCTGTTGTCCAATATCATAGAAAAGTTGACCTTACTGAGGTAATGATAAATTGTTCCTCTTATTCCACCATGTGAATAGATTTGTTCCATCTCAAGAGCATAGGTTTTCAGCATTTCATGTATACAGTTTGGAGATGGTTATTGTTTACATAAAATATATGTCAGGAAATACACTGACATTTAGAAGTCAGAGAAAAATCTGTCACACTATCTCAAATTTCCAGGCTGGTCAAACCCTCTCATTCTCAGACAACGCTGTTTGCAAGAATTTCTTCAGCTTATTTTTACCTGTTCTCCAGTCTATGTGTCAGATCCAATCCTGTGCTTTTTATCTTTAACATCAGGGCTATAACAGCAGGTGAATGTACCTAGAATAACAACTGTGTGGTACAACAGCTGCCAAGTGCCTGCCATCATTAACAACTTACAGGCTGTGGGTTGCAGCCAGAGCTTTGATACCCCTTCCTTTTCAAACCATCTGCCCTCTCCCACCTTGCCCTTGTTGGTCCTCACTGAGTTCGCTTGAAGACAGCAGCACAGGCACATGGCAATGGGAAGATTATACATATGTTTCTTCTTCTTCTTCTTCTTCTTCTTCTTCTTCTTCTTCTTCTTCTTCTTCTTCTTCTTCTTCTTCTTCTTCTTC
>NW_026596064.1:19071606-19174715 GCF_907164565.1 Psammomys obesus
TCTTCTTCTTCTTCTTCTTCTTCTTCTTCTTCTTCTTCTTCTTCTTCCTCCTCCTCCTCCTCCTCCTCCTCCTCCTCCTCCTCCTCTTCTTCTTCTTCTTCTTCTTTTTCTTCTTCTTCTTCTGTTACACCTTTCTTTGTTCACATTGACTTGCACCTATAACTCTAGCCAAATGGTCTGAGGATTCCCAGTTTGTTTTGTCAATAATAAATATGTGTTGGTGAGAATTAGACTTAAATTATGTAAAGTGTTTGGCATATAATGAGTCTTTAATGAATGAACCCATATTATTTTACATAATAATTATTACTGAATGGTGCTAATTATTGTACTGGGATTATGGAGACTGGGACAAAAGGGAAGAAGCAGATCCCAGGGAATTGTAAATCCCTTCAACCTTTAATAAAACACTGTCTGCACTTTTTGCACCTCAATTCTATCATCCCCATTTTCCTAAGCCTGTTATTGTGAGTTTTACTTTTAGGAGATGCTCATTAAAATATTCATTAAATGCTGAACATGACAGTGAGATATAGTAATATTTTAAAGATATAACTTTAAAGGTAAAAAAAAAACCACTTTCAGTCCATGTTGTGTTTAAAAGTACGTATGGTAGGCAATTAGCTTTACAATTTAAAAAAATATAGAAACTCAGCCAAAATGGGTAGAATATTGTAGCAAAAGGTCACTCATATGTAAGATTCAGTTGAATTTGGCTTCTCTTTGTCTTGTGTCCTTGAAGGATTACATTTTGTCTCAAATTAAGGAATTTTAATTGTTGACCAAGTCTCTATAAAATATCTTATTTTTCTCAATTGATGAAGAAAAGAAGATGCTTGAATGGCAGAACATTCACAGTGATGTAGAAAAAGAGGGTACATGGGCTTTCTGTCTTTAATATCATCTTCACATTTTCACATCCACTACACTGAAATATGAGAATGAGGTGACAGTCATCAAAATCAATATGACTGTAGCTGAAGAAATGGAAAGTAACCCTCATGAATAAGGGGGAGGGGCTGTTGTTTTTAACTTTGAAAAGATCAGAATGTTTTATTCTTTTCTGTTGTTACTTTTTAGAAAAATATTTTTATTTTTATTAATTACAGTTATCCCCCTTGTAGCTCCCTCACTCCTCCCCTCCCAATCTCACCCTCTTCCCCTCTTCCCCACCTGTACCCCTTCCCCAGTCCACCTATAAGGGAGGTCCTTCTCTTCCTTCTGATCCTAGTTTATCAGGACTCATAAGGAGTGGCTGCATTGTCTTCCTCTGTGGCCTGGTAAGGTTTCTCTCACCTCAGGGGGAGGTGGTCAAACAGCAGCCAATCAGTTTCTGTCACAGACAGTCCCTGTCCCCATTACTGTGGAACCCACTTGGACACTGAACTGCCATAGGCTACCTCCATGCAGGGGTTTCAGGCTATCTCCATGAGTGGTCCTTGGCTGGACTATCAATCTCAGAAAAGACCCCTGTGCTCAAACTTTTTATATCTGTTGCTGTCCTTATGGAACTCCTATCCTCTCCAGGTCTTACTATCTCCTACTTCTTTCATGAGATTCCCTGCACTCTGCCCAAAGTTTGGCTCTGAGTCTTAGCCTCTTCCTCGATACCCTTCAGGGTAGAGTCTTTCAGAGGCCCTCTGTGGTAGGCTCCTGTCCGGTTCCTTGTTTTCTCCCTCCTCCGATGTCCATCCTCTTTGCCTTTCTGAATGGGGATTGAGCATCTTAGCCAGAGTCCTCCTTCTTGAATAGCTTCCTTAGGTATACAGATTTTAGTATGTTTATCCTATATTATATGTCTAATATCCACTTTTGAGTGAGTATATAGCCTGTAAGTCTTTCTGCTTCTGCAATACCTTACTTCAGGATGATCTTTTCCACTTCCACTATTTACCTGCAAATTTCATGATTTCCTTGTTTTTCATTGTGAGTGATATTCCGTTGTATAGATTTACCACAATTTCTGTATCCATTCTTCAGTTGAGGGGCATCTGGTTGTTTCCAGCTTCTGGCTATTACAAATGAAGCTGCTACAAACATAGTTGAGCAAATGTCCTTATTGTATACTTGAGCCTCTTTTGGATATATGCCTAAGAGTGGTATGGGTGGATCTTGAAGAACCTGCCACAGAGGGCCCCTGAAAGCCTCTGCCCTGCAGATTATCAAAGCAGACGCTGAGACTTACGGCCAACTGTTGGGCAGAGTGCATGGAATCTTATGAAAGAAGTGGGAAATAGTAAGATCTGGAGAGGAAAGGAACTCTACAAGGAGAGCAACAGAACCAGAAAATTTGAACACAGGGGCCTTTCCAGAGACTCATATTCAAACCAAGTACCATGCATGGAGATAACCTAGAACCCCTGCACAGATGTAGCCCATGGCAGCTCAGTCTCCAAATACTTTCTCTAGTAATGGGAACAGTAACTGTCTCTGACATGAACTTAGTGGCTGGCTCTTTGATCACCTTCTCCTGAGGGGGGGGGAGCAGCCTTGCCAGGCTACAAAGGAAGACAATGCAGCCAGTCCAGATGAGACCTAATAAGCTAGGGTCAAAAGAAAGGGGAGGAGTACTTCCCCTATCATTGGACTGGGGAGGGGAAACAGGAAAAGAAGGAGTAGAAGACAGAGAAAGGACTGGGTTAGGAGAGGATGATAGAGGGAGCTACAGCTGGAATACAAAATAAATAAACTGTAATTATTAAAAAGTAAATTAATTAAAAAAAAGAAAATGGAGATTCCCCAACCTATGAGCGAAATCTAATTGAAATACTACAACATTTGAAAGCACTGGTCTTCTAAACAATGATTTGCCTCAGTATGAAGTGACATCTGGTTTTTATTCTGTCTCCTACCACAGTCCTAAAAGCCCTTGTTCCTTTAAAACAAACTGGAGTCATGGTTTCACTGTTTGAGCATCACTCAGATGCACCTCCCTCCTCGTGGGGATGCAATGTTGAAGCACGGGCTGCTTTTAACCGTGATTGTGCCAATTAATTAATAAACTCAGCAAATTGCTCTCAGAAAATTGTTTTTCACAATACATTCTTACAAAAACAACTCTGAAATTTGACAGATCTTTAACTTTTGCTTCCTAAGCAAGGAATACATTATTCAGTTTGTGTGTGTGTGTGTGTGTGTGTGTGTGTGTGTGTGCGTGTGTTTTCCCCCACAATCAATGTTAACTACAACATTTGGCTTTATTTTAAATAAACTGAGCTATCTATCCATGGTCTTCCTTAAGGTCATTTTGGAAAATAAAATGTCCTTTCTGTTGTAAAGTATGTGGTAAAGCCATTTAAAATAAAACATGTTTAGTTAAGTCTGCAAAGAATAATTTTTATGATCTTTTTCACTGTGGCTGTCCTTTCCTGCATTTAAAATTTTTAATTACAATGTTTATTTGAGCGTTTCTCCTTCTTTGTACATCTTTACCATTTTATCATCTCAAGTTCCTGCAGTTCATGGCTTAGTATACTATGCCATCTATATGATGTATTTCTTAGGCATAGAAAAGGGCTCGGCAATCCTCCCTCTATTTTTTTTTTTTCAAAATAGCTTATTGGTGCGTGAAAAGACAAAATGGGATTTGTTCCTCTGGCTTATGACTTGGGCTCTTATTAAAAGAGACTCAAAATAAACAGAACTTTTTTTGTTTAAAAATATTTGTTATATGTTGAACATGACAGCAAGACATAAAAACATTTAAAGATATAATTCTAATTGTTAAAATAATGATTTCAGGGCATGTGTTATTTCAAATTATTTATATTATCCAAATCTGCCAGGTGGCATATGTCACTCATTGCATTTACTATCTCCTTTTAAATTTATTTGTATACGTCTTCTATATCATTGTTGTTAGCTTCTTGAAGACAAGAACTATTCCTTTTTCAGGAATGTCTTACTAATTCCAGATATTTCTTTCAGTTGAAACAAAGATAGTTGCTTGTAAACAATGATATACACAACTCTATTGGGTCATATTTCTTATTACTTGGCCCTAAATCCTGATCCAGTTGCAGTGTATCTAACAAATGACAAGGATGTAGCTTATACTGGGGTCATAAGGTTTAGATGAACTTGGTCACACAGTGTTTTACTACATCACAGTGTTTTGACTTTTGTAAGTATAAAATCAATGCAATGGTAAAAATCATGTAGAATTAATGCAAATGATCTCTTTTTTAGGACTTCCATTGACTTCGATGCTTTCAAAACTGCATGCTCTCATTTCTTATACAGCCTGTAGAATGAAGTTATATCCTTATACAGGAGGATAGTCAAGCCAAGATTCAGCAATCTAAGCTATATAGTTCCTGCTCTGTATCTACCCAGAGGTCTCATCTCCATATACCGGCAGAATTTCTCAGAAGTAACTGTCACTCCAAAATTATGCTCTAATCTCATCTGTTCACCTGCATAAAACGTATGCATGGAAGGAGGAACTGAGAAATAGACAAGGAGTCAGTCCAGCACAGTCAATGTTTATTCTTACAGAGGAAAAAGATGAATCTTAATGAAGCCAGGTAGCAAGCATGGGAAGTAGAGGAAGCCGGTTCTCCACACCCAGGGTGCCCTAACTACAGAGCATTAAAGAATTCCAACTCGCCATACATTTCCACCACTCATACATCTAATATAAAAGTCACCTACTCAGAATATATATATATTATATATATATATAATATATATATATATACATACTTTATACATACATACATTTATATACATGTTGCAAAAGCCTATCGATGTCTTTTTATTCTCCCTTAAATATAAACTTAGTCTGGGTCTTTATTCCAGTTTTTCGCAGTCCTAACATTTTGTTTTCTTTTTCTTCCTTCTGCTCATTCATCTCTTCCTTCTTCCACATTCTTTATCTCTTCTCCATTCTCTCTCTCTTCCAATTCCATTAATGAAAGTAGATAATAACTTGTGAATTCAAGTGGAACTTCATTTCTGAAACTGCACACTCATGCTGGAACCCATTAAGCTTGATAGCGAGAAATGAGAGAAATCATAATTATCAGGCCACTAAAATACATGAAACATAAAATTTGTCAGGGAAAGTAATTGAAATTATTGGAGCAGTTGGACCTGGTGCTGAGCAGACCCTCAGTGATAATGGAAAGGTTACGGCGATGTTTAGCAATGCTGATGAGGTCCAAGGTGACTCCATGCCAACACAGTCAGCAAATTCATGCTCTGCTTATATTAATTTGCTAATCCATCTTGGGAAATTGGGTATTTGGGGAACCCCCTTGACTATACACAGAAACACTACTAAAGAATTGTTCTCTTCACCTGCGTGAATTTCCTCTAATATTCATTTGATCATATTTGGTTTTGTTTGTTTGTTTGTTGTTTTGTTGATTTTGCTCTTCTGTCTTTCCCCTTGGAGCTTTCTCACCTTCTCCTCTTGCCCATTCTCTTTTTCATGGTTATTCTTCTCCATTCTTTACCATTTATCCCATGTGCTTCAGGAAACATAAATTCCATTGATAAGAATAGTGTTACCGAGACTGATGTTTCTATTCAGGCTTAGCTGATGATTACTGAGTGGGGTGAGGATATGTAAAAAAAAAAAAAAAAAAAAAATCTTACTAATGATCTTAAAATACCTAATATGTCCCTGACCTCATCAACTTAGGAATTTTCAGTTGTCAGGAATACATATGTATTGTGCTTTGGGCACAGTGAATGAGGCACAAAGAATATCATTCAAATAGAGGTTATAGTTTATGTGATATAAACCTCTGAGTTCTTAACATTCAAATGATGTATTTTTATTATAATATATTTGAGTGAATCTCAAAATTAGGTGAGTCCCATCAGTGTTAGAATACATATAAAATTATCTAACTTAAATTTGATGATTCTCTCAGAACTTTATGTATCTTTCATGTCAGTTTAATGATTATATTTCATACCACAGTTTTCCACTTTCCAATACCTTGTCTGATATTTACATCATGCATGGAATATATCATTACTCTCATGCATAATGAAATGTATTGAAGCAATGAAAAACTAAAGGACACAACCAAGGTGCCTAGACTGCTGAGCAGCTTAACATTTTATTCAGTGTACTTTTGATGGCATCACTACACCTCTCTGCACAGTCAGCTACCTACATAGTCTCTAATTTACTCTCCATTTTGGAGATCTTCCACACGAGCTAGCTGAGTGTCCGCTTAAACATTTTTGCATTTGAGTGACTGCAGAGCCAGCTCATTTCAGTTTTGAGGGGGATATCTCCACACTTTTGAGATTTTGTTCTTTTGGTTTTGATTAGTTTTGTTTTCTGTGCAGAACAAAAGCCAATGAGGTTAGTTTTACTCTATCCTTTAGGCCAACCAGAAGAAAAAGATTCTCAGACAGGCAGTTAAGTTCATGATACAATATAACTTGTTGCCTCCAATGTAGGAGCTGAGTTTTTCTGTAGTGATCATAAAGGTATCTTGTGTGTCACATTAGTTGATAAAGACAGGCTGTCTTACTAGACTTACTTGTGTCAAGGGCTCTAAGGTTTTTCAACGTCTCTCTGCCTCACATTTTCATGAGTTAATAAGGAAACAAAGAACAATGCCATATTAGCTTTCTGTGTTGCCAAGATTATATAATATTTTTCAGCAAAAAAAAAAAAAATGGACAATAGTATAACTTTTACCAACCAACACTGGCCAGTAAAGATTGGCTGGTGTTATGTTAAAGATAATAGCTGAGGGTATCTAAATCCCTAGTCTATGCCCATTAGAGTCCTCTACCTTAGATTAAAACTAAATGAAATCATTTTGGTCATTATTTATTCATTATCCAAAACTTACATGTCTTCCTATTACTGGATGATTATATCTGGGAATGAGAAGTTAACAATCTCATGAAGGAAATTACTATTTAGACATGCATACATTAACACTGATCATTGCAATTCAGAAAAACAGGAGCTCTGATTTTCATATGTGCAAGGGGGAAACACAGAAGACTAGAACATCTTTACTATCTGGAGCTTTGGTGGATTTTGGATGAGAGATCTTAAAGAGAGAACCATAGAGGGGCAACGAGATGGCACAATGGATAGCAGTACCTGCTGCCAACCCCAAGGACCTGAGTTCAATTTCAGAGAACCCCTTGGCGGAAAGAGAAAACCAGACCTAAGTTCTGCAAGTTGCCCTCTGACCTATGTGGGTACCGTGGCACATGTCTGTGCAGGCACCTGCCACCCAGCCAGCAAATACAAAATAAACAGGTGGAATCAAAGAAGAATTAAAGAATGGAAGCCCTGAATCAAATATTAAACATAGTCAGAGGAAAGAATGAGAGAGAAGGTGAAATTCTTTCCAACTTGTTCATGATCAATGTGGCACTTTTGCTGTTTGGCAACATGCAGGCAAGTCATTTACACAAGTGCCTCTTTACCTATTTACAGACACACATGTCTGTTAGAAATACTCTGCAACTATCAAGGATACCTTTATTGTACTACATGCTACAAGAAAACAACTTGCAGTTCTGTGCAGTGCCATATCTAAAGAAACTTTAAGTATGGTGTAATTTTTTCCCTTGTCTTATTTTATGCCACAAGCGATGTACCTGAACTAAAAGGAAATGTTGAAACTTTCATTATATCCCTGTATTCAACAGGTGATTAATAAATGCCCCTCACAGAGATAACTAATTGTCAAGTTAGTAATTACAAAGCTATTGCTACTACTGTTACTGTTAGCCCAACCTCAGTCCTTAATTCTTTCTTCTTTTTATTTCTGTTTGTTTCCTGAACTTTGCTCTTTGTTCCTTAACTGTTTCCTTTAAGAGTTTTGGTGAATGAAACCACTTCTCTTGGAGTATTCTTTGGCTTATCCAGCACCAGCCAACATGAAGGATAACAAAATGTATCCTTGCGTATGATCATAAAATTGCCTTATTAGGAACATTCATTTCACTTAAAAGCACACGGCAAATAATATGAGATGTTGTTCATTCACCAATGTAAAACATCTTGTTAGTGCTCTCATACCAAAAGTATCTTGCAAATTGTTGAAGGGCTTGGGGAGAATATTTCAATGGAATTGCTAAAATCCGATGCTGCTCAGAACCCATGCCATTTAACAAGAATGTATATTTCTAAGTCGATCCTTTGAGCACCGGGAACCCTTTTATATTCGGATGCTACTGGAAAAACTGCTCTTCGACAAAGCAGCGCTATAACATTTGAGCAACAATCAAATTTCACAGGACGAAGGTTAGAACTGAGAGCATCAAAAAACTAATTGCTTAGAGAGGTGCCTTTGTACACACTCACACTGTGGTAATTCATAGTGCTACCATTTAGAAACAGAATCAACAGTCCTGTTCAATAGACACTGTGTCCTCTAGCATAGTGGAGAAGAAAGAGGTTCCCATGGCTCAGCGATTTTCTAAAAGGCACAAGTGTGTATCCATCACTGAAATTGTGTGGGCAGTCTCTCCTGGGGAAGAGGGTCTTTATAATATCCAGGCGTCCACCATTTTTTTAACCCAAGGAGCTCCCCAGGTGTGGCCAAGGGTGCTTATTTCTTTTAGACTGTTTTTCTAAAGCAGTGTTATTGAAATAATATTAGCCTGAAACAAAGTGCACATTTTTAAAAAGGAGAATGGTATTAATTTATTTTTTTGTATTTGTAAATCATAGGAAAAATTAATTTAATAAATAGCATCATCACCTGAAAAGGTTTTCTTCTCACTTCGTAATTTTCTTTTTCTGCCTTCTAATTTCTAGAAATTTCCCGGGATGTTTTCCATCAGTGTAGATTAACATGAACTTTGTAGAATTTTATTTACTGAGATCCTACAGTATGTAGTTTGTATTGTTTTTGTTTCTATTGGTCATGTTTTTTTTTTCATTCTCTTATACTGAGATTCATCCATATTGATCCATATTGTGACTGGTATTAAGGGCAATTCATTGTGTTGTTGCGATATTTCAATTCTGGGGCAATAGGACATACTATTCACCACTTGGTCTATTAACACAGATTTTTTTTGTATTGTTTCTTGTTTAATTTCCTATAAATAAAATTTATATGAACATTCACATTCAAGCACTTACATAGATATATCCTGGTTTTGTGATTTTTCACATTGGATGAATGCTTATAAAAGAAGAAATTGCATGGATGTGGTTGTGCACAGCTTTAATCCCAGCAGTGGTAGGCAGAAGTAGAGAGATTTCTGTGTGTTCTGGATATGCCTATTTTTCAAAGCAGTCCAGGACCAGCCAGAGCTACACAGAGTGAGTCTGCTGAAAGAGGGAGAGATGGGAAGAGCTATCATAGCTTGGGCTTATGTTGCCATTTGATTTTATTACTCTAGCAAAAGGAGGACAATAATGTTGGGTCAGCAAACGTTACAGAGAAGTTTGTTCTCCAACTGGAATCCTCATATCCTATGTTCTCAGTTCTTCTTCTATTTAATTGCAATTCTCATAAAACTGACAAAATTCACTGGACCATCCAGTATAGGAAATACATTTTTAAGCAAAGAGTTAAATTATTTTCAGAAGAGTCCTGAGCATACTGATGCATTTCCATGGACCTTTCACTGATCTACTGATGTCAGAATGTTCCTTGGTGGTGAGGGAGTTACAGTTGCTTCTGTTAAAGTATAAATGGCTTAAAACTGGATATTTTTTACTAAAGCATATGATAACCATAAACAATAAAACCACAAATTTCTATCAAGGGAAATAAGTCCTGAGAGTTTTCTCATATACCTCTTATTCATCATCCTTATGAGAGCCTTGCTGAAAAATCAAAAACTTTGTATGTAACCTATTTTACAATTAAAATTGTAGACTTTAGAATGACATTGTCTTTTACAGGGTTTCTCAACCTGCGGGTAACACCCCTACAAGGGTTACATATCAGATACCCTGAATATCAGATATTTATATTGTGATTCATGACACTATCAAAATTACAGTTATGAAGTAGCAACAAAATAATTGCATAGCTGTCAGTCACCACAACATAAGGACCTGTATTAAAGGGTTGAGGAATTAGAAAGGTTGAGAACCACTGCTAGATGTACTTCCTTGGCTGTAATCAAAGTGGAGTTTCTATGTGTCAAAGACACTGCTTACTACAGGACTCTAAGCTCATTGGCCAGTTCCTTAACCATTTTACAATATGTTCTTAGAAAACCAGTCTTCAAGGTTTTGAATTAAAAAAAAATACCCAGTCAAAAGTTCTTGTAGTCAGGCTATGTCAAATTCCCAGAGGACCATCACAGCCACAACCGAAGTTCTGAGTGTTGCTTAAGTTTGTGGCACAGGCATTGCCCAAAATTGTCTGTTTCAAAATTCATTTCAGACAGACTTGTAGAACAAATAGGAAGAATGAAAGAAGCGAAAAGAGGGAGGAAAGGACGGAAGGGGAAACACAGGAGGCATTGAGAAAGAAAGGGCGAGAAGTAGAAAAGAAAAGAGTTATGAAAAACAAAATAAAGGGAAGAAGGGAAAGAAGCTGGAAGGAGAAAGTAAGACAAAATAAGAAACCACAAACCGTAAACTCCTGGCCATCCCAACACACTGTTTTCTCTGAAAAACACTGTTCTTCAATTGCAGAGAAAAGCATAGAAGAGTGGAGAAGAGAAGCTGTTCCCTGGTTTCGCTCATGCCCCTCTTCCTAGAGGCAGTACCCATCAGCACTCCCTGTTTTAGGATGGCTGGTCTCACTGGCCAAGAGCCAGGATCATTCACAGCAGTCAAGTCCCTGGTCCAGTTCTGATCAGACAAGAATTTACCAGCGTTTATTGCTGCTCCCAGCTCCATTCTTCCTGGGCAGTACTTAGAGTGTTGCTGAAGGCTCTACAGTCCAGGCTGAATTATGTAGTTAAGGCTGTTACAGGAAAGTGCGTCATTCTTCCAGGTGAGGTGTGTTTCAGCTGAAAACTTTATTTGGAAATAGTGAGGTGTCTTCACTCTGACAAAATAAAACACAGGGACTTTCCAGTTATCAGCTGGTTTCCTTCTGAGCCCTTATTTCAAGCTAAGAAGATTCTGTTCTCCACACCATCAGGTAGAGAGATGATCCCTGAAAAGTTAGCCTCAGATTCTCATTTAGACATGTTTGTGGGGTCAGAAGGCAGTATCAACGAACAAGTAAGAGTAAATGAGCCTTCCGCTTCTCACCCTTCATTCTGACAGCAGGGGCCTTGCCTCGCTCAGAGGGAGACTCTCAACTCCAAGTCAGAGTGAAAGCGAAAGTTAATTTTCTCACTGGTATTTTGAGTTTCACTTTTATTATTTTCAGGACAACAAAAACAATGACATGTAAAGAAATACCAAGACTGAGATTTTTTTCCCCTAAGAATTTGTAATAAAGGACTAAATAATGATATACAGCAGCAAAATTTTAACACATATGCTCTCAGCTGGGCATAGTGTCTCATGCTAGTAATTCTGTCACTAACTTCTGATGGTGACAGGATTGAGCCCAGTGTCTCCACTATCTGAAGTGTCCCCTCCTGTAAATTCAAGGCCTTTATCCAGTCCCAAACAAGATGGGCAGTTGAGATCCGTATGTTGACCAGTATTTGATATAACTAAGATTGAGAATCGGAGTTATAAGAGCTGGGCTGAGTTCCATGTTCTCATTAATTTTTGTTTTCTAAAGGTGTGGGCATATATCTATTTACTTTCCAAGTGCATCCTAAAGGACTTTTAATAATAAATGACTTTAAATAATTTGTACCATTTCATAAACCTCTTGAATGAATGTGGAATTCTACAAATGATTCTAATTTTGCTCACAACAATGAAAAACCAAGTAGGAAGCTGGAGTAGGATATGCTATTATCATTCTTTTAATGTTCAAGGGTATTTCAACTATTAAACTTGTATGTATTTTATTTAATGCAAAATAAATAATAACTCTTCTCCCTCACTTTTTTTTTTATCTTAAAAACCTCTTGTTTCTGGTTTCCATGGTGACAGTACCACATTATGGCATTTTTTTCTTTAAGTGGAACACTTTCATCTCACTGACTTAAAGATGAGGACCAGATGAGCTAGAAATAATAACTTGCAAAGTAGCCTGCTAAATAGAATAAAGGCCCTTGTTCTATGGCCAAAGGACAACAGCCTCAATAGGAGAAATTGTCCCATTGAGACTAATGACCGGAGCCACGCTCTAACTGTGAGGCTTCTTTTTCTTTTTCTTTTTGTTGCCTTATTTTCTGTTTTTATTTTGGAAAAGAATAATAGAACAATATCCAGAGCAAATAGTCAGTGTTTTAAACTGAAGTCATTTTAGAGATGCAAGAGAACCTACAGAATGGCAGGAAACTCTTAAGGGAAAGAAAGAGAAGAAGGAAGGAAAGGAAGGAAGGAAGGAAGGAAGGAAGGAAGGAAGGAAGGGAGGGAGGGAGGGAGGGAGGGAGGAAGGAAGGAAAGGAGGAAGGGAGGAAGGGAGGAAGGGAGGAAGGGAGGAAGGGAGGGAGGGAGGGAGGGAGGGAGGGAGGGAGGGAGGAAGGGAGGAAGGGCGAACAATCTTGTCTCTCATGGGATGAGTAAAGGAACGAATTACAGCAGTAATGAGTGAGGAGCAGTTTCCCCAATCTGAGCCTAGGATTCTGTGTTCGTTACTTTTCTTGTTGCTATTACAACGTACCTGCCAAAATGAGTAACTCAGGGATGAAGGGTTTGTTTTCTTTCACAAATGGAAGGAGGAGATTCATACCCCAGGAGCACGAGGTAGCTCATAACATTGCATCTGCTGTTAGAAAGCAGAGTGTGCTGAATGCTGGTACCCAACTCACTTTTTTCTGTTTGGTCCAGAATTACAGCTAATAGGACAGTGCCACTCACAGTTAAGGCCTTCCCACCTTAATGAACTCAGTCTAGAAATTACTTCACAAACTACTTGGATATTTGTCTCCAAGATGACTCTAGATAATGTCAAATATAAACCCTCGCAACTGATTTGAAAATTAAGGTTAAGGCAAATTTCATGACATCTTTGTACAGAAAAACCTCAGACAGCACAGGTGCTATACAATTTGACATTGATTGGACCCTATTGACAGCCATGTAAACTTTGGAATATGGGAAGAAAATCAGTTTTTAAATTTAATTTTATTTATATATTTATTACAATTTATTCACTTTGTATCCCCACTGAAGTCCCCTCCCTTGTCTCCTCCTAGTCCCACCCATAGCCTCTCATTTCCCCCTACTCCCTTTCCCTAGTCCCATGATAGGGGAGGATCTCCTCTCCTTCTATCTGACCCTAGCTTATCAGGTCTCATAAAGGCTGGCAGCATTATCTTCCTCTGTGGCCAGGCAAGTCTACCCCCCCCCCCCCGCCCCCCGGAGGAGGTGATCAAAGAGCTGACCACTGAGTTCATGTCAGAGACAGCCCCTGTATCCCTTACTAGGGAAACAACTTGTAAACTGAGCAGCCTATGAACTGAGCTTCCTGAGAACTCCTAAGAGGTCTAGGTTCTCTCCATGCATGGTGCTTGGTTGGAGTATTACTCTCCGCAGGGCCCCTGGGCCCACCATTTTTGCCTCTGTTGGTCGCCTGGTGGAGTTCCTGTCCCCTCCAGGTCTTTCTATCTCCCTCTTGTTCCATAAAAATTCTGGTATTCTGCCTAAAGTTTGGCTATGAGTCTCCTTATCTCCTTTGATACCCTGATAGGTAGAGTCTTTCAGACTCCTCTGTGGAAGGCTCCTTTCCTGTTCCTTTTCTTCTCCTACTTCCTTTGTCTATTCTGTTTGCCCTTCTGAATGAGGATTAAGCATCTTCCCTTGGGTCCTCCTCTTTTTATTTAGCTTCGTTAGGGCTATAGATTTTAGGATATTTATCGTATACTATCTGGCTAATATCCACTTATAAGAAAAATCACTCTTAATGAACTTCTTTTCATGAAAATAGTTTATTGTCAATACCGAAGCACATATATCTCTATTCATTTATTTGTTTCTTTAATATTTACCAATTGAGAAAGTTAACAATGATTTTTAAGGTTTGTATTCTATTGTACCTAGGGGGAAAAAAAGACAGTGGCTCACCTTCCTAACTTAGAATAGGAATCATATCAGCATTTGATTATTGGAAAGAAATTAATTGGGGGCTGTTGAATTGATAGCATGAGTCTGCTTCATTTCCATTTACTTTTCAAGATTTTTTCCCATTTTCTGCTTCATGACATTTTGTTTTAGCAACAAATGAAAGAGAACTATGTCACTCTAACCTGAAAATATATATGAATTGGAGCCCTTCTCTTCCCTAATGTTCTAAAAAATTTGCATGTAAATTATGTCTTCAAAGATTAGTTTAGAGCACTGTTTAGTGGAACAGTATTAGAAATTGAACTACCTATACTTTCTTTGTAACCCATAGCTGAAGTATGAATCGTAAGCCTGTCAGCATTCTCCCATATTTAAAAAAAATTAACAGTTGTAGGTAAAAATAATTGAGCAATTTTCAAGAAAAATAAAATGTCAGCATTATAGTCTGTCATTAAAAAGAAACTAAATACCTTCTTTGTCAATGGTTTTCAAGTGTTTTTTGATCAGTATCTAAAGTAATATGATACTTAATAGAAATACACATATATGCCTACTTACATATATATGTATTTGCTATACACACATGCTTATGCTTCACAAAACAGCTGTATCCTTTGTTATGTGCTATATAACTCAGTTTAAATTGATTTTATAGTGAATTAATATGACACAATAGTTGGTTTTGAAAACTCAGCTGTTGGTAAGATGTTATTAAGATATAGCATGAACTCATTACAGAAATAACCATGAGAAGTTAAATATGAAATATCAATGCTTCAAAGTAGATTAATTCAAGATAATACAAAAACTTAGAAACTTTTCTAACCAGACGAAGGAGAATAGACTACATAATGCAATGACCCAGAAGGACTTAATTCTGGTCCCCTGCTTACCTTACCTATTTTTTAATTAAATTTTTATTTTTTATTTTAATTACAGTTTATTCACTTTGTATCCCAGCTGCAGCCCCCTCCCTCATTCCCTCCCAATCCCATCCTCTCTTCCTCTTCTCCTCCCATACCCCTCTCCAAGTTCACTGATAGGGGAGGTCCTCCTCCCCTTTCATCTGACCCTAGCTTATCAGGTCTCATCAGGACTGGCTGCATTGTCCTCCTCTCTGGCCTGGCAAGAATGCTCCCCCCTTGGGGGAGGGGTCAAAGAGCCAGCCACTAAGTTCATGTCTGAGACAGTCCCTGTTCCCCTTACTAAGGAAACCCACTTGGATACTGAGCTGCCATGGGCTACATTTGAGCAAGGGTTCTAGGTTATCTCCATGCATGGTCCTTCGTTGGAATGTCAGTCTCAGAAAAGACCCCTCGGCCCAGATATGTTGGTTCTGTTGCATGCTTCCCACACAAGGTGAGATTCTTTGATTCACAAAATAACCCCTGACATTATGTTCTGACCCACCCAACACGCAGAATAACAGTCAAGTGACCCTAAGCTGAATCTATTAAACTAGAGGCCAAAATAAACTTTGTGTCCTCTAACTTTTTTTCTGATATCTTGTTAAAGGATATCTCTGGTATCTTATTAACATAGAGGGGATAGGACATTCTCTGGAAGATGAAAGTCCAGAAAGGCTGGATAGTGTGGTAGAGCTAGAGATGACAGACCAAGGAATGAGGCGGAGAGATCCTCTGAGTGTTGAGGTAGAAATAAATCATACTGCAAACAGAAATTTTGATCTCAGACTAAAAGAAAGTTTGCCATGACCCCGTATTCCCAGCACTCAAGAGGAGGAGACAGTGGAGAATTTGAAGCATAGCCTATTTTGAGAATTAGCCTTTTGATAAAAGAAATAGTATTTTTTTTTTTTACATTTCTCACATAAATACAACAACAGTAATAAACTGAGCATGTTTGTCTATCTCTATTGATACTGGAATTCTTTCTCAAAATCTTCCCAGGAATAAGATTCATGTTGCTAGGGAGAGGGCATGGGACCTTCACACAAGGCATGCCTGTAAAGGGAAAATGAGTACGGGCAAAATTTTGTTCTCCCATGTGCATTTTTCTAAAGATGAAAGAGAGGAACTTGCCTCTCTTTCTTACCTCTGGCATAGTTTGGTCAGCATTTCACAAAAAAAAAAAAAAAAAAAAAAAAAAGTCTCAGAAACTAAAATTTGGACACTGGAAACAGTTTAATTTTGAAGTAGTATGTTCTTTTGTTTTGTTTCTGAGACAGGGCTTCAGCATTCTAGTACAGCCCTGACTGTACTAGAACTCTTTTTATGAACCAGACTGGCCTCAAACTCACAGAACAGAGATCTGCTTGCATCTGGCTCCAGAGTGATGGAATTAAAGGCAAGCAGAACCACTCCAGGCTTGAAACAGTTTATAACATGACTCTAAAAAGATATTTTTGTTTGTAGGATCTGGAGAAGCATATTGCTTAAGTTAAAATGCCTGGCTTTTCTTTTTCTTCTAGGCTTCTTTAAAGCATGTTTAAGTTGTAGGCCCACTAATGGAAATCAACTAAGCTGACACCATGATAGAAGATTTCATTCATTTGTTTGTTTATTCAGCAAGCATTAATTGAGCACCTGTGATTTTTTTGAAGGCATTCTATTAGACTTGGCTCCAGAAATATGAATAATAATGAACCTATGTCTTCACAGATTTCATGGTCTGGTAGGAGAAATAGACGTATAAATAGACAAATTCCAAAGCAATGTGAAAGTGCTTTAATAGAGATAAGAAATGATTAATATGAATGAAAGCCAAATTAAGCACATTAAGCTCTTCTCAAAAGAGGGAAAAAAAATTGTTCATGTAAAATATTAGTATTAAAATATATTATTCCTCAATTCCCTAAGTGATATTTGAAGATAATGTCATGCTCTTTTTCTCTCCAGCCCCATTAATTTTCATTTTGACTCCACGGGGGTAGGTGTGTGGTCGCAGTACATGTACTGGTGGATTTTTTCCCCTACTATTTGCTGCTAATTTCTACAAAAACAAAATAAAGAAAATCCAATCCTAAGGGTCAACCATGTTCTGTATTTTCCATTACTACTCTAGTCTTTTTTTTTTCCAGACAATTAGAAGTAACTATGGGAAAAGAAAACACAGAAAGGAAAAGGGATCTGGAAGGGAGGAATGAAAGTGATGCTAGCAACGGTGGGTCACCGCTATTGAAACTTTATTAGAGGCTGCAAACTGCTCTAAGTCCTTTGCATGCTTGAATGCCTTAAGTCTTGAGGACAACCCGGTGAAGTAAATCTATTATTTCCTTTTTATTGATTAGAAAATTGGAGCACATAGAGGTTAATTAACTTGCTGTGACTGGGGAATAGGTGCTTCACCTAGTCAGGAAATGCACTGCTACAAGTTGAACTCGGGCCACCAGACTCCAACTGCTTGCATATTACTGACATTCATATTAAGTTTATGTTAATAAAATGTAATAGAGGTGGCAGAAGGAAGTGAAGGAAAAGGCTCTTTGTAACGTCTCGCTTTCTCCTCTGTAGTTTCTCTTTATTCTGCTTTATTTGAAGGAGGCATTGAACTTGTCTGTGGAATTTTCCGTAACACTAAATTTCTACTTGGTGTTTTTACTTTGGATGGCACTACTTGGTAATAATGTCCTGTTCACCAACCCAAGCCAAATATAGTTGGGAAAGTTATAGCAGAACAATAGAATTAACAGAGAGTGTGAGCTCACCTTTAAAAATATGGCCATAATTCATATGTGTCATTCTCTTCAAATTCATTGTCTCCAAAGTCACAAATATTTATTAAAATCTACCTGAGTTCCACTTTATTCAGGAGGAAACTGAGGCAATGTGCAGTAAAATACTCATTCATTAGAGGGGGCTGTGATTCTGATATGGAATAATGAAATAAATGGAGCTTCACTAATTTCTTATTGCTCATTTGAGAGATATTTAACAAGTGGTCAGGAGTTCAGAATACTTGTGCATATCTACCTACCTGTTACTCTGGGAGGAGCAGGGTATTCCTTCATCCCATATTATCAGCTGCTTCTTCTGTTCATATCTTTGTGTCCAGATGTGAAAATATCCCCATACCTAGGGAATGCTGATCTCTTTATTTTCATTTTCAAGCATATTCCCTTGAACCACCAAATTGGAACAATACCTTAGGGGTGCTTCATTCCCTTCACTTCTCCATCGTTTTTTTTAAAAGAGAATTTACAATGATTTATATTTTGGCATTTATTTTTGCTTTTAAAATTTATTTATTATTTATTAATTACAGTTTATTCACACTGTATACCAGCTGGAGCCCCCTCTCTCATTCCCTCTCAATCCTACCCTCCCTTCCTCATCTCCTCCCTTGCCTCTGTCAGTCCACTGAGAGGAGAGGACTTCCTACCCTTCTCTCTGACCCTAGCCTATCAGGTGTCATCAGGACTGGCTGCATTGTCTTCTTCTGTGACCTAGTAAGGTTGCACCCTCCCCTGCCAGGGGGAGATGATCAAAGAGCCAGCCACTGAATTCATGTCAAAGACAGTCCCTGTTCCCATTACTAGAGATCCCACTTGGATACTGAGTTGCTACATCTGTGCAAGGATTCTAGATTATCTATATGCATGGCCCTTGGTTGGAGGATCAGTCACATAAATGATCCCTGGGCCCAGATTTCTTGGTTCTGTTGATCTCCTTGTGGAGCTCCTGTCCCCTCCAGGTCTTTCTAACTCCCACTTCTTTCATAAGATTGGCTGTAAGCCTCAGCATCAACTTTGATACCCTGTTGGGTTGAGCCTTTCATATATATATATATTTATATATATAAATATAATTTATTTATTATGTATACAATATTCTATCTTCATATACACTTGCACGCCAGAAGACACTAGATTTTATTATAGATGATTGTGAGCCACCATGTGGTTGCTGGGAATTGAACTCATGACCTCTGGAAGAGCAGGCAGTACTCTTAACCTCTGAGCCATCTCTCCAGCCCTGGGTTGAGCCTTTCAAAGGCCCCTTTTGGTAGGCTCCTGTCCTTTTCCCTGTTTTCTCCTACTTCTGTTATCCATCCCTGTTGCCTTCTGAGTGAGGATTGATCATCTTACCCAGGGTCTTCCTTCTTGCTTACCTTCTTTAATTGTACAGGTTTTAGTTTGTTTATCCTATATTTTATGTTTAATATCCACTTATAAGTGAGTATATACTATGTGTGTCTCTCTTCTTTTGGAATAATTCACTCTGCTTCCTCAAGATCCAGCTATACCACTCCTAAGCATATATCCAAAAGAGGCTCAAGTATACAACAAGGGCATTTTCTCAAACGTGTTCATAGCAGGTTTATTCGTCATAGCCAGAAACTAGAAACAACCCAGATGTCCCTCAGTGGAGGAATGGATACAGAAATTGTGGTACATTTATACAATGGAATATTACTCAGCACTTAAAACAAGGAAATCATAAAATTTGCAGGCAAATGATGAGAACTAGAAGAGGTTTCCTTGTTTTTAATTGTTCTGCAGTAATGCATTGTGTAAATGTACCACAATTTCTGCATCCATTCCTTCGTTGAGGGACATCTGGGCTGTTTCCAGACTCTGGCTATTACAAATAAAGTTACTAAGAACGCGGTTGAACAAATGTCCTTGTTGAATACTTGAGCAGATTTTGGATATATGCCTAGGAGTGGTATAGCTGGATCACGAGGTAGCACTGTTCTTAATTTTCTGAGAAAGCACCAGATTGATTTCCAAAGTGGTTTTACAAGTTTACATTCCCACCAGCAATGGAGGTGGGTTCCCCTTTCTCCACTTCCTCTCCATCATGTACTGTCACTTGAGTTTTTGATCTTAGCCATTCTGATGGGTATAAGGTGAAATCTCAGGGTCGTTTTGATTTGCATTTCCCCGATGACTAAGGACACTGAGCATTTCTTACGTGTTTCTCTGTCATTCCATATTCCTCTCTTGAGAATTCTCTCTTTAGCTCTGTACCCCATTTTTAAATTGGATTACTTGATTTTTTGTTTCTTAAGTTTTTTGTATTTTCTGGATATTAGCCCCCTGTAAGATATAGGGTTGGGGAAGATCCTTTCACAATGTGTTGGCTGTCTTTTTTTCTGTTGACAGTGTCCTTTGCTTTACAGAAGCTTTTCAATTTCATGAGGTCCCATTTTGATTGCTGATCTTAGAGCCTGTGCTTTTGTTCTTCTGTTCAGGAAGTTGTCTCCTGTGCCAATAAGTTCCAGGCTCTTCAACACTTTTTCTTCTAACAGATTTAGTGTGTCTGTTTTTATGTTGATGTTTTTGATCCACTTGGACTTTAGTTTTGTGCAGGGTGCATTTTTTTTTGTGCATTTTTCTACATGCAGCCATCCAGTTAGAACAACACCAAGTATTGAAGATGCTGTCTTTTTTCCATTGTATTGTTTTGGCTTCTTTGTCAAAAAATCAAGTATCCATAGGTGTGCAAATTTATTTCTGAGTCTCCCATTTGATCCCATGGATTCAGTATTTTGTTTCATTTCTAATACAATGGAGTTTTTATTATCATTGTTCTATAGTACAGCTTGAGAGCAGGTATGGAGATACCTCCAGATGATCTGTTGTACAGGATTATTTTAGCAATTCTGTTTTTTGTTTTGTTTTGTTTTCATATGAAATTGAGAATTGTTCTTTCAAGTTCTGTAAAGAATTGTGTTGGTATTTTGATGGGAATTGCATTGAATCTGTAGATCTCTTTAGGCACTATGTTAATCCTACCAATCCATGAGCACGGGAGATCTTTCCATCTTCTCATATTTTCTTCAATTTCTTTCTTCAGAGACTTTTTTTTTCAAACAGGTCTTTCACTTGCTTGGTTAAAGTCACACCAAGGTACTTGAGGTTATTAGTGGCTATTATGAAGGGTGTTGTTTCCCTAATTTCTTTCTCAGCCCTTTTGTCTTTCATATACAAGAGGGCTACTAATTTGTTTGAATTAGTTTTGTATCCAGACACTTTGCTGAAGGTGTTTATCAACTGAAGGAGTTCTCTGATTGAATATTTGGGGTCACTCATGAATGGTATCATGTCATCTGCAAATAGTGATACTTTGACTTCTTCCTTTTTGATTTGTATCCCCTTGATCTTCTTTAGTTTTCTTATTGCTCTAGCTAGGACTTCAAGTACTATGTTGAAGAGGTAGGGAGAGAGTGGGCAGCCTTGCCTTGTCTCTGATTTCAGTGGTATTGATTTAAGTTTTCCTCTATTTAGTTTGATGTTGGCTGTAGGCTTGCTGTATATTGTCTTTACTATGTTTAGGTATATGCCTTTTATTCCTGATGTTTCCAAGACTTTAAACATGAATGGGTGTTGGATTTTGTCAAATGTTTTTCGGCTTCCAAGGAGATGATCAAGTGCTTTTTCTCCTTCAGTTTGTTTGTATGGTGGATTGTATTGACAGATTTTTATATGTTGAACAACCCCTGCATGTCTGGGATGAAGCCTACCTGGTCATGGTGGATTAAATCCTTTATGTGTACTTGGATTCAGTTTGCAAGTATTTTATTGAGTATTTTTGCATCAATGTTCCTAAGAAAGACAAGTATGAAGTTCTCTTTTTTGTTGTGTCTTTTTGTGGTTTAGCTATCAAAGTGATTGTGGCTTCATAGAATGAGTTTGGTAATGTCCCTACTGTTTACATTTTGTGGAATAGTCTAAAGAGAATTGGAGTTAGCTCTTCTTTGAAGGTCTGGTGGAATTCTGTGTCAAAACCATCTGGCCCTGGGCTTTATTTGGAAGAGAAGGTTTTGATGACTGCTTCTATATCCTAGGGGTATATAGGACTATTTAATATATATATACCTGATCTTGATTTAGTTTTCTTAAATGAAATATATTAAGAATATTGTCTCATATAGACATATAATATAGGATAAACCTACTAAAAATCTGTACACCTAAAGAAACTAATCAAGAGGGAGGACTCTTGCTAAAATGCTCAATCCCTATCCATAAAGGGAAAGAGAATAGACATGAAAAGAAGGAGAAAAGAGGGAACAAGTCAGGAGCCTGACACAGAGGACCTCTGAAAGGCTCTGCCCTGCAGACTATCAAAAATGCAGATGCTGAGACTTACGGGCAACCTTTGAGCAGAGTGCAGGGAATCTTATGAAAGAAGTGGGAAACATTAAGATCTGGAGAGGACAGGAACTCCACAAGGAGAGCAACAGAACCAAAACATCTAAGCACAGGGTTCTTTCCTGAGACTGATAAGCCAACCAAGGACCTTGCATAGAAATAACCTAAGACCCTGCACAGATGTAGCCCATAGCAGTTCAGTATCCAAGTGGGTTCCATTGTATTAAGAACAGGGACTGTTTCTGACATGAACTGATTGGCCTGCCCTTTAATTACCTCCCCCTGAGGGGGAAGCAGCATTACCAGGCCCAGAAGAAGACAATGCAGCCACTCCTGATGAGACCTAATTGACTAGGATCAGAAGGAAGGAAAAGAAGTCCTCCCCTATCAGTGGACTTGGGGAGGGGCATGTATGCAGAGTGTAGAGGAAGGGAGGGACTGGGATGAGATGGGAGGAGGGAGGGAACCACAGGGGAGATTCAAAGTAAATAAAGTGTAATTAACAAAGAATTAAAAAAATTTAAAAAAGATAAAAAAATATATTTTCCATTTCATTTAGATTTTAAAATTTGTGGCATATTGGCTTTTGTAGTAAGACCTACTGATTTTTTTGAATTTCCTCAGTGTCTGATGTTGTGCCCCCATTTACGTTTCTGATTTATCTGATTTGGAAACTTTCTTTCTGCCTTTTAGTTTGTTTGGCCAAAGGTTTCTCTATGTTGTTGATTTTCTCAAAGAACCAGCTCTTGGTCACATTGATTCTTCAAATTGTTTTCTTTGTTTCTAATTCATTTATTTCAGCTCTGAGTTTGATTATTTACAATTGTCTACTACTCTTGGGTGTGTCTGCTTCTTTCTTTTCTAGGGTTTTTTAGGTGTGCCATTAAGGTGCTTGTATGAGATATCTCAAACTTCTTTTTGCTGACACTTTGTGCTATGAACTTTCCTCTTAGCACTGCTTTCATTGTGTCCCAAAGGTTTGGGTGAGTTGTGTCTTCATTTTCATAGAATTTTAGGAAGCCTCTAATTTCTTTTTTCGTTTCTTCCCTGACCAAGCTGTCATTGAGTAATGTGATGTCTAGTTTCTATGTATATGTAGGCCTTTTGCTATTTCTGTTGTTGTTGTGGTCTAGTTTTAGGACTTGGTGGTCTGATAGGAAACTAGGGATTATTTCGATCTTCTTGTATCTGTTGAGGCTTGCTTTCCTCCTGATTATATGATCATTGTATGAGAAGGTTCTTTGAGGTGCTGAGAAGAGGTGTACTCTTTTGAGTTTGGGTGAAAAGTTCTGTAGACATCTATTAGGTTCATTTGAGTTAGGACCTCTGTAAGTGTCATTATTTCCTTATTTATCTCTGTCTGGATGATCTCTCCCTTGGTGAGAGTGGTGTGTTGAAGTTTCCCACTATTAAGATGTGGGATTGATGAGTGATTTAAGCTTTAATAATGTTTCATTTACAAATGCAGGTACTCTTGTATTTGGTGCATAGATGTTCAGGATTGTGATGTCCTCGTGGTGGATTTTTCCTTTGATAAGTATGAAGAGCCTCTTCTCACCTTTTTTTGATTAATTTTGGTTGAAAGTCTACTTTATTAGACATTAGGATATCTACCCCAGCTTGCTTTCTGGGTCTGTTTGCTTGAAAAATATTTTTCCAGCCCTTTACTCTGAGGTAGTGTTTATCTCTGTTGCAGAGATGTGTTTCTTGGATGCAGCAGAATGCTGGATCCTGTTTCTGCAACTGTTCTCTTAGTCTTTGTCTTTTTATTGGAAAGTTGAGTTCGTTGATGTTGATTGATAATAGTGACCAGTGAATTTTGTTCTTTTTTATTGTGGAGTTGGTGGTGTTACTGTGTTTCTATGCTTGTTTTCTTTTAATTTTTTTCTTTGTGTGTGTGTGTGTGTGTGTGTGTGTGTGTGTGTGTGTGTGTGAAGTTATCTATATCCTCTGTTTTCTTGGCTGTAGCTGATTTTGTTGGATCGGAGTTTTTCTTTTAGTATCTTCTGTAGAGCAGGGTTGCTGTGTAAATAATGTTTAAGTTTAGTTTTATGACGGGGTATTTTGTTTTCTCCATCTATGTTGACTAAAAGCTTTGCTGGGTATACTAGCCTGGGTTGGTATCCGTTTTCTCTTAGAGTCTGCATAACATTTGCCCAGGCCCTTCTGGTTTTCATAGTTGCTGTTGAGAAGTCTGATATGATTCTGCTAGGTCTACCTTTATATGTTACTTGGCCTTTTCCCCTTGCTGCTTTTAATATTTTTTCAGTGTTCTATAGATTTAGTGTCTTGACTATTGTGTGACATGAGGAGTTTCTTTTCTGGTCTAGTCAATTTGGTGTTCTATAGGCCTCTTGGATATTTATGACATCGCTTTCTTAAGTTTGGAATATTTTCTTGAAAATATTTTCTGGACCTTGGGGCCTGGGATATTCTTTTTCATCTATTCCCATTATTTTCAGATTTCCTCTTTTCATAGAGTTCTTGATTTCTTGAATGTTCTGTGGTTGGGACTTTTCTGATTTTACTTTTTCTTTGAGAGATGTATAAATTTCTGCAATTGAATCTTCAGCACCTGAGATTCAAAATTCCATCTATTGTACTCTGTTGATGATGCTTACCTTTTTGGTTCCTGATCTTTTCTCTAAGTTTTCCAGCTCCATGGTTTTCTCTGTTTGTGTTTTCTTTACTGATTCTAATTATGTTGTGATGTCTAGCACCATTTCCTTTATCTGTTTGAATGTGGATTGCAGTCTTTCCAAGATGCCCTCTATATTTTTGTTCATTTCCTCTCTATACACCTCTACATGTGCCTCTATTTACTTGGCTGTATTTGCTTGTATTTCCTTGAGAGTTTTGTTTGTTTCCTCATTATGTGCCTCTAATAACTGTATATGCATAGATTTGAGATCATTTTCTTGTGTTTCCAATGAATTAGAATATCTGTTGATTTTGGGGGTTGCTAGTGAAGCCATGATGTCCTGATTTTTGTTGGATGTGTTTTTGCACGGACCTCTAGCCATCCATTTATCTGTAACCTTCGCTGTTTGTTCCTGGAGTCTGTACTCCAGACTGAGTCCATCTGTCTCTGGTGTCTGGAGCATTCTTCAGGAAGAAGAGAGAGATCCACTGGTTTGAGAGTGAATGTTGGTCTTTCAGCTATACCTAAGGGAGGAGGAAAACAGGTGCATGTACATAACCACTGACATGTGTGTGAAAGTGGACGTGTGCCTTGAAGGACAGGGTGCTGAAGCATGTAGATGCCTGGAAAGGTGGAGCTTAAGCACAGGAGGAGATGCTGGCATTGTTCGCAGGTGCAATGTACTTGCGCAGGTGCGCCGGATACCTCAGTGGCCTACAGGCTTGTTGTACTGTCCTTCTCGTATTCAGATATGTCTGGGCTCCAGGAATCCACTGGTAGACCCACAGAACAGGGGCTTCAATGTTGAGGACTCTGTCCCAAGTATCCCTGTGTTGCCTACATTGGGGGTGTGGGTGGGAAGGATCAAATGTCTGGCTGCTAGCATAGAGGGACCCTGGATCTGGGGCTCTGCATGCACTCACATGAAGGCCGCCAGGCAGGGAGACCCATACTTGGCACAGCAACCTCGGCAGTCTCAGTCACCAAGCAAGGAGGCTCCTGCTTAGGCTAGCCACCACCTGTTGCAGCTGCAGACGTGGGAGGCCTGTACTGCCATCTTAGTAAAGGAGCACAGAAGCTCATGCTGTGGCAACCACTGCCACCTCTGCTGAGCAGGGAGGCCCATGCTTGGATCAAGGGGAAGTGCAGAGGGGTTGAATATTCACCACTCTCAATCCCTGGGGACATCCATGGGTGACCTGGATCCAAGCCCTCCCAGCTCAGAGGTTGTCCCCTCTCTCCCAGGAAGCTTCAATGTCGATGTTTTGGCTTCAGCTACCCCTCCACTTACCCATCAGAGTTTCAGATCCAGTGCCCCTCAGATAAGGTGCACGCTGGTCACAGTCATCTTGGTCTCCCCCCACTTCTCCATCTTATCAATGGGATGGTCAGTGTCACAGAATCTACCTTCTCAATGTGCCCTTTTCCTGGATGTCCCTAGGTGCTCATGTTGTTTATCGGAAAGGAGTGGAACTATTTGGAGGCCTCTGAAATTCCCCTTTTGTCTTGCGTATTTTCTCTAAGATCAAATGCCGGGAAGGTGTCTCCTAACTAGAGGGTCCTGCTAATGAAACCATTTCATCTGCTGAAAACAATGATTTCTCTGTGGACGAGCATCAGACTTGAGTCTACTGATCATCATTTCTATGTGGCTACGTGACCTCTATCTTTTGGTTTAGTCTGTGATATTCACTGTCCACATTGGTAGAGCAGGAATGATTTTGGTTAAAACACACAGGTGCACACATAGGTATTCAAATTGAGAGCACTTGTTCTCATAATAACAGCAAAGGCAATGATAGTTTTATATTCCACTGCCTTTATATTTCAAGCCCATAAATGGACCTTCAAGGTTTCACATGGCCCCTCTTATCTACCTTCTCCATATTCTTAGACTTCTGAGTCCTTTCTTGTATTGGAATCTGGTGTCTTCTTGGCCTGATCCTCTCCTGTCAACCCAACTAACTTTAAAAGTAGCGTAAGCAGGCCTGCCATTCATTGCCTCTGCCCGCAATGATTGCATTACTTACTTATATCAGCAAGGCCTTGTTCCATTTTTCATGGTGTTCATCATCCTCATGGGCATTGGTTTGATCTCCCTTCCTAAATTTTAAGTGCCATGTAATCACAATTCACGTATATCTTCTCATCCCTGATACCACCTTGTTACCTGTCACCAACTGTCAGGACATCTGTTGGTAGTGTAATTAGATATCTGTACAGCATATATCTGAAGTTTATGTACAAAGATGAAAAGAGACTATATAATTATATATGGTTCTCTTAATTAAGTATCAAGTGTATGAGCACAGCTACAGAGTGAAGCTGGATAAGTAGGGCTGCTTCAGTTAAATAACTGCTGATGTTGCCAGACTGGCTCTTGGTAACTACTCTCCTGGCTGAAGTAACCGTAAAACATACAAGACATCATTGTATTAACCTTTCTACTTCAAGCAAATGAATCACAGCTTAGATTCCTCAGACATTCAGTCCCTCGGGCCTTTGCGATAATGAGTTGGGTCCATGCTGCTGCAACTCCTAAGTATACACAAACCTCATACAAGCCTCCTGGTCAAACAACACAAATGATCATACCAGCTACTTCTACATCCCTTATACTGGTAGTTTTTGTTTTATTTTGTTTTTGTTTGTTTGTTTGTTTGTTTTGCTTTTTGGAAGAAACAGATATCAATATAAGCCCAAATCATTATAAACTATTTTTTAGCAATTTTGTCTTTTAGATTTCCATAAATTTGATAAAGTTAACAGCACCATGCAATACAGTGGGTCATCATGCATGGGGTCTTTTATTAACTTTAATTTTAGTGTACACCATAGAAGAGTGAGGAAAATACCCGGTCCCTTCTCTGGTCTTATTTAATTATCTGTGTAGCTTTTATATGCTTGCAAGATGAATTTCATCTGAAGGAATAATAAAACATAGTAGTAAATATTAGAGGTGTATATAAATATTTCAAGGACTATTTCTAACAGGAACTCAATGACTGGCTCTTTGACTTCCCCACCCCCCAAGGGAGGAGCAGTCCTGTTAGGCCACAGAGGAGAGCTTTGCAGCCAGTCCTGAAGATACCTGATAAAACAGGATCGCATGAATGGGGAGGAGGTCCCCCCCCATCAGTGGTCTTGGAAAGGGGCACGGTGGAGATGAGGGAGGGAGGGTGGGGTTGGGAGGGATTGAGGGAGCGGGATACGGCTGGAATACAGAGTTAATAAAATGTAACTGATAAGAAAAAAAAAGAGCTTATTTGCCAAATGTAATAAAAAAATATTTCACTCACCTATAGCCGTTTGCTTGGACTTAATATGATTCTGGTTTACTTCTGTTTTACACAGATTTGTAAACACTGATGTGTTTACACAGCCTGGTTTGTTTCTATGCCAAGAGGTTCACCTGAGCTTAAGCAACAGCTAAATTTTAGAGCACCACAGATTTTTCTCTCCAGGAAATGATTATTACCTGATGAATTGCTGCAACATTCCTAACTTCCTCACCATCTTACCTGAATTATAGGTAGATCCTGAACTTATGTGTTGACATTATAGACATTATGTTGCCTAAGCAACTCAGGATACTCTGCTTTCAAAGAAAAAAAGAAAAGAGCAATTGAGAGAGAATTTTTAAAAAAATAAAAAGGAGACTCTATCTGAATAAAAATACATCTTTGAGAGTTTCTTGAGAAAGCTACTGTTTGTAAGCCATTGTGATTTAATTCTTGGGTACTGACTCCATATTCCACGTGTGTGTACTCACACCTCTGGATAACACAAGTTATCCACATAGTATGATATCTAAATAACTTTAATCCTCCTCTCCTTATTGTCCAAGACACATTTTAACTTATGGAAAAATAAAATTTATCTGTGTAGACTATGTTTTGTTTCAGTTCTCAGGCATTTTATTTACTGCAGAGTTTCAAAGCCATACTTGGCTACTTCCGTAAGAAGGACTTTCTTCACTAATGATGGTTGTGTGGATAAGACAACCAACAAAGAAGATGTTAGAGAATGAGATAAAAATGACTGAAAAGCAAAGTAAAACCTGTTCATGATATTTTACCACGGAGACATTTTAAAAAGACATGTCTAACAGGACACTCTTCTGTGGAAGAGTTTTTATTACAAAACAATCCCACTCTCTATTTGGGTGAGTGGGAAGATGAGACAGAAAATTCAGCTGTGAGAGATTTTTCTCTGCTTCCCTATGAAACACACACACACACACACACACACACACACACACACAGAATTACGTTTTGTTTATTAAAATTCTTAAACTAATAGAATGGTTTTTACTTTTCCAAACTCTGCAGCCTCCCTCACTTCAGGTCTGTGGTTCTCAACACCACTTGACTCCAAGCAAGTGCCCTCAATGCTGGGCTTTCATCATCCACTCCAGGCAGAGTGGCAAATCTCCTCTGGGACCTAGGCATGTCTTTTCTCCTCTGTGACATCCATTTTGTCACACTTGTTGTTATATTACTTCCTTTTCACATATCTTCACTTTGAACAATTTGTATTTGTATTCACAAGCTACACTTATGAATGTGAAGGCTAAATGAGGGTCTCTCCCAGTCATAGTTTAGACGCACTTTGAACTCAAATTCTGTCATCTCTTCTAATTCGATATTATCCATACATTTCAAAGGATTTTTTTCTCTGCTAATATGTAAGCCATGGACAAACATAGCAATGCATACAAATAAAGACATAGATGGGTAGGATGTAGGAACACTATTATTCATTCTGGGAAACATATCTTTAATAGTCACACTTTACCGTTACACAATGTTACATGAAGGAGGACAAATTTTCATTTAAGTATGTACTTATGAACAATCACAGTTAACTAGTTATCCAAACTACAGTTTCCCATGATTCTTATACATTTTTTGTTTGCTCCATAAACACAAGCTAAAGACTTTTGATTTACCATTTTCTAAGTAAAAATGATAGCAGCTCATTTCTATAATTAGAAATAAACATTTTATTCATAAACTCCCTTAATCTAGCTCTCTGTTCATTCTAGTATTTTATTATACTAGAGCATTAAGTTCATTGATCCATATATTTCTCCAAATTCTTAGAATTGGTCATTTTGCCACATTTTAATCTGTATTATTTAAAGCCCTTTTCTTTACATTCTCACAATAAGATCTTTATAGACCCAGAAATGGAAAAACATTTACACTACCGAGGTTATAATTTGCTATGAACTCATCTGCCAGACATTAATTTGTTTGTTCAATGTTTATCCACCTCTTCTACTAGGTAGATTTAGTTTCTGCTTCAGAAAGTAGATGAAAAGCAGGAGCTGAAAACAGTCTTCCCTGTTGCATTTGTTGCTAAGTCACTATCTTCCCTAAGCCATGAACTTTTCTAAATAAACTTGCAAATTGAAGCATTTTCTCTTATCGATTTTAGGCTATTTCACGAGCCTGGGGCTCATTCTCACCTTAAGCCTTCTTGGCACTGCTTACATATTTATAGCACATATAATATCTGCCTCAATCCCTCTCTCTTTTCAGTTTTTACTGCATACTTTAGAAATATAAGCAAGTGTTTCTTGTGCAATTGCATTAACTTAACCACATCCTTTTCTAAAAACAGTGATTAAAACTAAATTTCAGCAATGTCTCATCTTCTCCCCTTCTAATTATTCTGAACAATTCTGCATTCAGATGAAGGGAGATTTTAAAAGTAAATACTCTACAAGAAATTACTTCCTCGGGAAACTTGGTTTATATACAAATGCAGTTATTTCTTCTGATGGTGATGGAAAAAAAAATGGCCAAGATACTGCCTTATTATCTTCTTTAGGTTTTACAGAGCTTCAGTCCTTTTCCCAAAAGCCCCACCAGGACACCCTGGGCAACCTCGCACGTACACAGAAAGAGGAGCAAACCTCCTCCAGGTACTTTCACAGATTTTAAATTCAAACTTGCTATATTTGGTTGGTCTTCAGGGCTCAACAGAGAAAAATAAGCATCCCACAATGGATCAAACTAAAACTACTATCTTTTACTGAATTTACTGAATTCCATTTCAATAATACCCGATTCTGTAAGAAGAAACATTATAAGAGAAAATTCATTCCTAAGAATTCATTGCTATGGTTACTCCTAGTGCAGTGCTGAGATTACTGAGGGAGTCTGAGGCTGTTTTGAACCTCACAACTGATCCTGTCTTCCTCTTAAAGAAATAATGTAATTATATTTTAATCTCAAAGAAAAAAGAAATAATTCACAAACATGCTGAACCCCCAAACCATCTAATCAACATGTGGACAAATGAACTGAGAAAAAAAGGAATATTAAGAATTTAATTGGTGGCTCTTATTTAAAATGTATAGTATCCAGGCTCCACACTATGTTGGAGTGTTTATGTATGCCTGTATTAGCTGTTATAGTTAGTATTTCCAAAACATTCAGTGCATTTGTACAATATCGAAACTTTTAAAATTTCTTAATCTCTGTAAAATACGAAAGTGTCTTAACTGTGCACTGAAAAAAAGTAATTAAATACTTTCTTTTTTTTCAAAAGGGAACACCCAGAGCAAAGCCACAATCAAATCAAATCAAAACTAGTCTCCAACAGTATCAATAACCCAGTGTCCAATATCTGAGGATCATTCACGATCTTCTAGGTTGCAGAGAGTTTAGAAAGTTGCATGTTTCTTATCTGACAATCATAACACATGCTAGCTCAGGCTAGCTCCACTCTACAGCTCTTGTTGTTTTTGGACTGACTGTACTTGCATAACTAGCCTTTCATGGACTTTCTTCAGGAACTCTAACCTTGTCACACAGAGTCAAGCCTCAACTCTTCTCCATGACCTTTATAATCCTGGGGATTTTACTATAAATGGTGCTGTTTTCTCACCAATGACCTATCCTGGCTTCTCTCATACCAAACCTCTTGCTCCCATGGCTCCTTCATGCCCACGGAACCAGTAACATCTGGGAGACTCTTACACATTGCCAAGTTTGGCTGAAAGCATGAGGTACAGTTGTGGCTGCCTCTAGATCTTAGCTTGTGTGTGATTCTCTTGAAGAAACACTCCCTGAAGATTCCACTGCAGTGATACTGATCTCTTAGTAACCATGGCTAATTTCTCAGCTCCCGCTAAGCAGCGTGGATGGACCCAGTTGAACAAAGGTTTCACTTCAGTAGTTCTTAAGTCAAAATATCATCTGTTCTAATACAGTCTTTAAGGGACTCTCAGACTTCCCTCTGAAATTTCACAAGTTAGGCCTCCATCGTCTGCATGGCTCTCAGCATTATCTTCTAACTTTTCATAATAGCTCACTAAGCTCTGAACATTCAGTGGTTTTCAAAACTCAAGATTGAAATACCTCCAAATGGCCCCCCAAAACAATATGAACTGTCACAGCAATACTCCATGACACAGTACACATTTCTCTTTTAACTAAGGTGTCTATTGATGTGACAAAAGGCTGTGAACAAACGGAATTTTGGTAGGAAAGGGTTTGTTTCAGTTTTCAGTTCAATACCACAGTACAGCACTGAAGGAAGTCAGGGCAGGAATTCACACAGGGCAGGAACCTGAAGGCAGGAGCTGACACAGAGGTATGGAGGAGTGCTGCTTATTTATTTGCTTCTGGTAGCTTGTTGGGCCTACCCTCTTACAGCACTCAGGCCCACCAGCCCAGAGTTGGCATGGCCCAAAGTGAGCTAGAGTCCATCACATCAGTCAAGAAAATGCACCATAAACTTCATCACGGGACAGTCTGGTGTGGTGGCATTATCTCAATTATGGCTTATTCTTCCAAAATGATTCTAGCGTGTTTCAAGGTGACCTCAAACTAGTCTGCACACTTACTATGTCTGTATCTCTATAAACAACCATATATTCATTTTGTAATGAGTCAAAGTTAAGATAGTGTAAGAAAAGTAAATGGACTACATTTGTGCAGGGGTTCTAGGTTATCTCCATGCATGTTCCTTGGTTGGAATATGAGTCCCTGGGTAGACCCCTGTGTTCAAATTTTCTGGTTCTGTTGCTCTCCTTGTGGGATTCCTGTCCTCTCCAGATCTTACTATTTCCCACTTCTTACTTAAGATTCCATGCACTTTGCCCATCAGTTGGCCTTAAGTCCCAGTGTCTGCTTTGATAGTCTGTAGGGCAGAGCCTTTCAGAAGCCCTCTGTGGCAGGTTCCTAGGTTGTTTCCTGTTTACTTCTTCTTCTGTCTATCCTCTTTGCCTTTCAGGATGGGGATTGAGTGGTAGTCCATGACAGCGTAGTATCCAAGTGGGTTACATAGTAATGGGAAGAGGGACTGCCTCTGACATAATCTGATAGGCCTGTTCTTTGATCACCTCCCCCTGAGGGGAGAGCAGCCCTACCAGGCCACAGAAGATGACAATGCAGCCATTCCTGATGGGATCTGATTGACTAAGATCAGAAGGAAGAAGAGGAGGACCTCCCATATCAGTGGACTTGGGAGGAGCAAGCGAGAAGAAGGGGGAGGGAGTTTGGGGCTGGGAGGGGAGGAGAGAGGGGGTTATGGTGGGATACAAAGTGAATAAACTGTAATTAATAAAAAAGAAAAGTAAATGGAAGACAAGCAAAAGGGACTGTCTCAAATTGTCTCTTCTTTCTATGATTAAACCACAGCAGTACTTTCTTCCAATTTCCCATGCATCCTTTGCACCCAATCTAGATTCTTGCTTATCACTCTGAGCCCATGCATATGCACATCTTCTTGAGTGTTAAATCAAGGAACATGTACAATATTCTGTTACAGGTACTCTCTTGCTCACATATAAAGATACTTGCTGGACATATGGATCCAATGCATCAGATTGGTTTCCACAGTTCTTCCTTTGTCAAGTCTTGTTGAGAACTTTTCAGTGAAAATTTCAGGACTTCAGAGCACTCTAATTGTTCACCATGGCTGTATTTTTGTATCTGTTGTTTGTTAAGAAGGCATCAATCAATTCATCCTCTACAGTCAGTGATCCTGGAAAATATCACTTCTGCTTATTTTTACTCAACTAGCTACATCATAGGGATTAATTATAATGCAAGAAAGGAACACACTAGTTATTGATTATGAATGCTTATTTTATGTATGGACATGTGGTAGATGTAGACCTTAGAGTAAGTACTCTAGCACACCACATGCTCACAAAATGTATTCTATGAGCCATATTAAATAAGCACAACTTATTCATTAGGTAGTATTGATCCAAGTACAGTAAGAATTTTGGAAGAACTGAGATCCCATTTACCTCTCCAACATTACACATTTTAAAAGACATATGGCATCAAAACTTCCCCCAATTTTAGCAATATCTGACTTATGTGCTTTGTAATAGATGCAATTGCAGGTCCATCTAAGTCTGCTTGGCAGCCCTTCCCTGAAGGTTTTCAAAGTTCTCTCAGTTTGAATAGGGAAAAACAACAACAACAACAAAAGTAGAAATAATAAAAATGAAGCAGTTGGTAGGGCATGCCCTCCGACAACCCAGGTATACCATCATGACTGTTTTTATCTTAGGTGACTCTGAAGACAGTTCTGGAAAAAGATCTCTAGAATGCTTTCACTGGGTGGAAATACTGTCACTTCTCCAAAGATACAGAGAAGCAGTCATTCAACCATTATAAACTAACTCCGGGCCAGTGAGTTGGCCCAGTATATAAAAGACTTTGCTGACAACTTGAATTCAATCCCAGACACTCACTACAGAAAGAAAGAACCCATGGTCCTCTGACTTCCTTATATATTCCTTGACACTGACACATATGCACACACATGCATCTGAGCTTACTGACACACACACAGAGACACATACACAAACACACTCACCATGCTCATTATTATCAAAACCACCATCAATAAAAACAGTAAAATATTTAATATAGGTATATAATTTGAATGTGTTTTAAAATTCATGTATGTCATTCCTCTCACAGTGATGAAAGCAAAGGATGGAGACACTTGTTGGTAACTCCAGCACTGGAGAGGCTGACATACGAAGACACAGAAATAGAAGCCAGACTTGGCCTACAAAGGGGCTGAAAAGAACCAAAACAAAAGAAAGTAATTCTAAGACCAAACTTAAAAATTGACCAGAAAAGAGTGAAGCCATGTATTTCCTAATTGCTGTTTCTGTCGTCAGAAGGAAACAGACCAGATATGTGACTAAAATGAGAAGGATTTGATTTTGTAATTTCAGGATAAAACTTAGCCTGGGCGCCTTTGACTTTAGACATTTCAGCCTAAACCACTCAGGCTTCTGACATTGTAGAGCAACAATCTTCAGAGAAATCAAAGCATGAAAAATTCAGAGCAAGTGAGTGTTGGTTCATGCATTTTAAAAGCAGGTTTCACTGGAATATATTAGGGGGCAAGGTGAGCCTGCTGGCATAGATTAGATGGGTACCCTAGAATCAAATAGAGAGCTGTTCTGTTTTCAAACCCAGAAGGGAATCAACAACTTGATCTCTTAGATCATAGCTCACTGGAAAGAAATTTCATATAAAAACAAAGGACAAAAAGAGTACATATCTGAAGTATCCTCTATAAATAAAATCAAGTGATCCAAACACTAAAAATACCAAAAATTTCTCCTGAAACATTTCACTCAATGTTACAAATTAAACAGAGATGGTTTTTAAGTACATTCGTGCCCTCATTTGATGATATAAATATGGCAGATGAAGTATAGGAAAGATTACAAGTTTGTGTGAAGGTGTCTTCTGTGTCATTTTAACTGTTTTGCTTGTGATTTATTAAGGAACCGAGCAATAAAATTCAATTTGGACAACAGCTTTATGATATCCTTACTGAATCCTTCTGAAAAAGTCATGCTGTTGTATCTTATACATTCCAAAGACACTAGTTCGGTCTTGAGTTTTCTCTCATAGTATTTCTAGTTTATCTTTTTTTTTTTTTTTTTTGTGTGTGTGTGTGTGTGTGTGTGTGTGTGTGTGTGTGAAATATGTTTTTTTCACTTAGATTTGGAGATGTAGTTCAGAGAATTCGTGACATTGCTGTTTAAGTAAATTATTTTCTATATGTGTTTTGCTGTAGTTAATAAAGCATCAGGTCCATGTTGATAAGTGTATTTTAAAATGCAATATGCTATTAAATTCAGCATTTCATGGGATGCAAGGTCAGTGTTGGTAAATCAAGTACTCTAAAGACCCAAAGTGTCTTACCGTATTTTAATCTCAGGCAAAAAAGCACCTGGTAGTTAAAAATAAATGCCATTTATTATGATGAGCAGGACAGAAAATGTGAAATATGAATTTATACATATAGGTGATATGCAGAGAATCAGCATATTAATATGGTTGGAATAGAAGGGTTAGAGCATGCTAAGTGTGAAATTTTAATGCTTCTTAAAACCACAATTGAGTCTTTTTATTATTTGACTTAGTGCTGTCAGTGAGCAGTTGAAAAAAAAAAAAAGAATATAAAAAGGAAAGTGTACAAGGCCATGTCATATAAAGCAAATCTTATAAGACCCTACCTGTAATTAAACCAGGGTTTACCTCACTCCAATACGCATGATTTGAAGACAGACAGAACCGGAATCAGCTCACTGTAATTACATTATCTTGTTTTATTCCTTAAGAAAGATAAGCCCCCCCCCCAAAAAAAAATCTGTCATTTTCTGTGTGAAACATCAATCTCAAAGCCTAAATTATGACTGGCACATAATCACCATAGCTGATCAGACACATCCGTTGAATTTATGAAGAGATCTGGGAGTATAACTATAAGATGAAAGCCTGGACCCTAAAGGCTGAACAGTGCTCCTGGGAGGATGCTCAATTTAAAATTCTTGTAGAAGAGTGAAATTTGCTAATTCTAAACATATTCACTTGCAAACATTTTATATACATATATATAAGTTTTCTTCCATCACCGTTCTAGTCAGCTGTCATCCATCAAATAGATAGATGTTGAATATGCCATTTTCATCCTGACCATGCTAACTTATCTGGACCTCATCCCGCTTTAACTTTGAGAGGGTTGGAGATGGATGGGAGATGGAGGGTGTACAGTACACTTGAGTGCAGTTGTAACAGGTTTTGTGTCATTTGTTCCCAGCGCAAAGGTGGACGGTGCTCTCAGATCTGTATACACAACACTGCATGAAGGGATGCATTTCGCACGTCTCTTGCCTCGGGTACCGTTTTCAGCCATTGCCTTTAGTGATGAGTGCACTCGTAGGTTTCCAGGCTGTTAATGATAGCTTGGAGCCCATAATCTTGTACTGTGGATTATTTCCCCCAAAACTTATTACCTTACATTTGCTCCCACTGAATGAAGCTCGTATGCTGATATGCCACTTTCATGCCCACTTACCCGGGCTCGCAGGAGCCTTCTGGAGTGCTATTCCTGTCGCTTCAGCATTTTCTCACTCACTAGAGCTTACTGTATGAGAATGCAGAGATTTCACTTCATATGGCCTCATTAAATTCATTTGTTTTAATGCTGTAAGTAATGCTGGCTTCAGTGCACACGCGCTGAGTGTTGAGTGAGGTAGAGTAAGACATGAGGGTTGCACAAATATGATTATTCTTTGTTAAAAGGAGATATCCACCACCCCCACCCCCCTCTTACCTTCATTTAATCTGTCCGAACCAACAGGCATTTCTTCAGCCAGGTCTACCAGCTTTTTTCACCTTTGGGGCTCCAGGCTGCCTACTTTCTTCTGTTGGCCCACTTGTATGAAAGGACAGATACATGCCATTAATTGAAGGACCCTGATTTGTCCTTTGTTTCTGCTTGGATTTTGAACTCTGGTGAAATTAGACTGTGATACTGGGGAAAGGCTTGACTATAGTGACAAATTGTTATGCAAATCCAACTTTTGCTTTCTTCCTTTTTTATTTTTAGGTCTCTTTTTTAAAAAATTTACTTCTTTATTATTTATTTTGTATTTATTTATTTGTATTTGTTGTATTATTATTTATTTGTATTTATTTATTAACTTTGTATTCCAGCTGTAGTTCCTTCCTTCGTCTCCTCCCAATCTCACTCCCTCCTTCTTGTCCACCTATGCTCCTCCCCTAGTCCACTGATAGGGGAGGTTTTCCTCCCCTCCTATCTGACCCTAGCTTATCAGATCTCATCAGAACTGGCAGCATCTTCTTTCTATGTGTCCTGGCAAGGCCCTGTCCCTCTCCCCAGGGGGAGTTGATCAAAAAGCTGACCATTGAGTCCATGTCAGAGACAGTCTTGCTCTTCTTACTAGGGAACCCACTTAGGGACTGAGCTGCCTATGGTCTACAATATGAGCAGGAGTTCTAGGTCCTCTCTATGCATGGTCCTTGATTCGATTATATGTCTCTGCAGGCCCCAGTGAGCAGAGAATTTTTGGCTCTGTTTGTCTTCTTGTGGATCTCCTGACCCCTTCAGGTCTTTCTATCTCCCTCTTCTTCCATAAGATTTCCCTGCACTCTACCAAAAGTTTGGCTACAAGTCTCAGCATCTGCTTTGATTTCCTACTAGGTAGAATCTTTCAGAGGCCCTCTGTGGTAGGCTCTTGTCCTGGTCCCTTTCTTCTCCCTCTTTCAATGTCCATCCCATTTGCCCTTCTGACTGAGGGTTAAGCATCTTCCCTAGGGCTGTCCTTCTTTAGCTTCTTTAGTACTATAGATTTTAGTATGTTTATCCTATATTATATGTCTAATATCCACTTATAAGTGGGTATATAGCATGGGTGTCTTTCTTTTTCTGGAATCCCTCACACAGGATTATCTTTTCTAGTTCCACCCATTTGCCTACAAATTTCATGATTTCCTTGTGTTTAATTGCTGAGTAGTATTTTAATGTGTAAATGTACCACAATTTCTGTATTAGTCCTTCAGTGGAGGAATGAAATACCAAATGTCACTTTCTATCTGAGCATAAGAGAGTAAGTTATTTAAGTGTCTACCTACAAAGTAGAGATTCCAACATGTATATAACTGTTTGTCTTGAAGACTGTATTGCACTGTGTTTCACTGTGTGTCATACACTTCTGGATATTTTACCTCCTTCTCCCTAGAAGTTTGGAAAGCTGCCTATTCTTTAGTGGGAACTTCATTATTTTCTCTCTGCAGAGGCCTGACCTTTCTTATTGTGTCTCTCTGACCTTTTCTACCTGGATGTTCTGATTCTCTTATCTAGTATGCAATTCATGTTCCTATTAACTCACCCCTGACTAAGCACATCCCTCCTTCAGTCACATTTTTTTTTTTAAACTACCCTCACAAACATGTTTAAGAAATTGTGGTTCTTTATGGATCGTGTGCTTAGCTCTTTATTTTTCATGGTTACTTTGGAATAATTTCCTTCTGTTATACAGCCAAAAACTATAGAGCAAAGCAAACCTGTATGGTTGCAGAGTCCTGGGGTGGGAGGTTTCAGTATAGCAACGACCTTTGGTATGTTTCCTACACAGATATTTAAAGACAGTTCTGCTTCGGGCTAGAACGTGCCACATCACAGGCAGAGTTAGATTTAATCAGAAGGGCAAATTGATATTTTAGCAGAGAAGAGGACTCATAAAGCAAAGGTCAATGCCACAAGAACAATGCGTAATTAGTAGAGTCCTTGGAGAAAGGCGAGAACGGAATTGCAGGTGTACTTTGGTAAGTAAAATAAAAAAACAGACACATGGTCACTCTCAGGGACAAATCTACAAGCATGAGCAGTTTTGGAGTGATGGGGATCATTTTTTGTAAGAAGATCATGATTAGGTGCCAGAGAAGAATCCATCAATATTAGAGGTGAGGCATAAAGGTGATCACAGCACCCATTGCCCAGCCCTAATGAGGTTCTTGGATTGGGAAACACACACACACACACACACACACACACACACACGTAAATGTATAAGCATAGGTCCTATTTAGAAGTTATTATCATGCATTTCTAACTTTACTAAAATAAAAGGCAAAATTTAGATTCATTTTATTCAGCTCTTCAACATCAAGCCGAGTGTTTTGCTATAATGAATTCAATTCTACGAAAATAGCAACTATTCCGTAAGTACCTTTTTTTCCTTCTAAAGTCAGGCATGTGTTATGTATGTAATGCATTTGATCTCAATGGATCCAGCTATGCTGAATTATCAATTACTGCATAGTGCTTTTAGAGTGCTTAGAAGCTTCCTTGCCCACTCTTGGAATACAGCCACCAGGATAGAGCATGACAGCTGTTCAGCAGCTACAGAAACACAACATAAAATTTTATGATGAATAGCCTAACTGGCCTGTCTCCCATATAGCCAGTTGCATACTGGCCATCTCTGAGTCCCCTCTAGATCGCATTAGTATGGCTGGTGTCAAGAGTACACAATAATATTCTTGGGATAATTATTTTAGAAAGATTAAAAGCAATTCATAGTGTCCTTTGATGTTGCCCATTTAGAACCAGCAGTGTGAGTGACAGCTCACCAAAGCCTATACATTTGCTTTGAAACTGAATACTCATAAAGAGGCGTCTTTGTCTTTTGAGGAATAGGCTCTGCCATGTGAGTGACTGTGGCAATTGCACAGACATGAAGGTGGTTGTTCAGGGTTTAGGAATTATTTTAGATATATATGAGTTAGACCTTATAAAGGCACAATAAAAATCCAAATAAAGAAGAGGTGCTATTCTCCTAGGGGCAAAGAGCAATCCAACATTATCCTGGTTGCTGCTTTTGCATCTTGTGCACTTTCTACCATTCCACACAGGAAAAAAAGAAACATGCTTGTGGAACTAGAACTTAAAGTCTAATGAAGCAATTGTACCACTGACTTTAGGGGGATATATGCATTGCAAGTTTAGAGCTCTTTTGATTTAGAATTAGGATTCTGTTGTTCAGCAGGCTTAAGGGACCATTCCTCTAATCCTGACACTACGTACTGCTGTATGTCCTACATTAGTCACCTTCCATATCTAGGTCTCATATTTCTCTTTTTAAATTATAAATTTAAAACGCTTCCTTGTAAACTTAACATTATAGTAAAGATTACAGAGATTTATATCTTACAAACTCCAAAATGCCATTTAGAAGGACAGTGAAAGTTATTCATTGAGTACCAGACAACACTTAAGGTTGTTTGTGAGTTTTATCTCCACTTATTGACAATATTTCTTTTTTTTACATTTTCATTATTATTATTCTTATCATTTACAATTTATTCACTTTGTTTCCCGGCTGTAGCTCCCCCCCTCATCTCCTCCTGGTCCCAGCCTCTCTTTCTCTTTCCCCCTATACCTGTCTCCTAGTCCTCCTCCCCTAATATCTGATCCTACCCTATCAGGTCTCCTCAGGACTGTCTGGATCCTCTTTCTCTAAAGCCTAGGAAGGCCACCTCACCAGAGGGAGGTGATCAAAAAGCAGGCTACCAAGTTCATGTCAGTGACTTTCCCTGCTCCCCTTTCTATGGAAGCCCCATGCACACTGAACTCTATAGGCTACAGCTGAGCAGGGGTCTAGGTCCTCTCCATGCATGCTCTTTGGTTGATTCATCAGTCTCTGCAGGACCCCTTGGGCCCAGATTTTTGGCTCTCTTGGTTTCCTTATGGAGCCCCTCCAGGTCTTTCAAAGATTCCCTTTACTCTACCCAAAATTCGGCTATGAGACTCAGTATCTGCTTTGATTCCCTCCTGGATGGATCTTTCAGAGGTCATCTATGGAAGGCTTCTGTTCTGTTTCTACCTGGTTTTCTCTTCTGAATGAGGATTAAGCATATTCACTAGGGTCCTCCTTCTTGTTTAGCTTCTTTAGGGTTATTGATTTTAGGATGTTTATCCTATATTATATGGATATTTCTTGTAAAATGATCAATTCCATTTTATAAAGTAGTAGGCTGTGAGGAAATTGAACCTCCCTGAATTGCAGCTTTTAATTTTAGAGATCTCATGTATAAGGGTAGAACAGACCTAAACCCATGTATGCCTGATTTTGATCTCTATTCTATCATCTGTACATTTTATAGCAAATCATAAGGGTTTTCCAGTCATGATGTTGAAGAAGAAAGTCATTGAATTTATATTGAACAAGAATGTGGAAAAGTCAGGATGTCTGAAGCTTTTCAGAAAATTAAAGCTAATGACATTAAGATTATCCAGTTCAAGTTTGTGAAAATCCCTGAAGATTGTTACTGTGTACCCCATTAGGGTTTCACCCTCTGCCCTTTTCATTCTTTACCATCAACGCTTTATTGTACTGTCATCACTCACTGAGTTCTGCCCTAAGCACTAAGGAAGAACCAGTACCTACTAAGCATTGCCAGCAAGCATTCAGGCAAGTACAGTAGAATCTACAAAGCATATCCTCTTGTTCTTCCAAAGGAGGGAAACTGTGGAAAATGATGAAACAAAGAGCGCCCAAGTTGAAAAGCAAATCATGAGACAATCTGAGAACACTTCCTTATTCATGAAATGTTGCAAGTCTCTCAATGATAACATTTGAAATGTTGCTTGTCATTAGTCAGAGTTTTTCTGGAGTTTAGTGACTTGATTTGCTTTAGGATCAAATGATTGGAATAATGCTTGCTCTGTCCACAGAGCCCCAGGGAGCCCTAACTGTGTTCAAGGTTCTTTTTTATTGAAGGGAACAGTAAGGATCGTGGAGTCAAAGGCTTATCTGGAACATGCCTGTGATCAAAGCTGAGAAGCAGGGTTACATAAAAAACCAGTGGCCTCATGGCAGCAGTTACTGGCCAACTGCTAGCGAAATATTTCTGTATTGTTTTATGGAAGAAATACCTCCTGTTGAATATAGCTATATTATTTGCTTTTAAAGGCAACTCTTCTATTTGCCTTAAACCATCCTGAGCTTTTCCTTAAGCTTCCCTGTGATACTTTAGACATCAGAAGCTCACTGAAAGAGGTCACCACGATAATCTCTCTTTGTGTAGGTATCTGTGCTATGAGTAGCTAGCAGTGCACACCCATGGAATACAAAGGGACTTGATCAGTTGCTCTACGGCCAGGGTTGATCAGAGCTAAGCTGACCTGGCTCTCACAGGACCTCCTTGTTTTACCTTACTGAAATGATAGAAATACAGCTTACTAACAGTTATATATGCTCTTTAATTATAAAAAAAAATTCATAGATATAGTTGTGAAATATATATTGTATGTGCGAAATATATGAATTGTCAAATTTATAGATAGAACAGGGCACAGTGTTATCCCCATCTTAGAAAGTGGGACACAGGGGCAAAAACTATAATCAATAGAGCCATGCAGGAAGTAAATTATAAAACTCAGTAGCTGCAGAGGAGGCGAAGGACTGGGGTTACGGGTCTCTGTGTCTGGCCCTGAGATACCCTTCTGATTCCCATTACATGTTTATCTCAATACCTATGGTTCACCTTTTGTAAAATCAGAATGAAAACTATCTGTTCCGGTTGTCTTGATGTCTGCCTTTAAACTCCATTGCATTGACACATAATAAAAACAATAGAAATGATGGCCGCTCTTTTGAATGGCTGGTACTTTGACCTCCACTGTCCTACCGTCCACTATCACAGCCCACACTCAATTCCATTATAAAATAGGAACCGAGACTTGAACAATTTGACTCCTCCAGTGCTGTGGGTGCATTCTTTTAATTCTAAAAATTGTGGTAGTCTTGCTGGGTAGTATTGCAAGTGAAAGAATGCTAAGAAAAACAAGCACCTGGAAGCTCTTAGCAAGATTTTGTATTTGACTTCTAGGATTGAAACCTTTGCATTTTGAAATATATCAAACTTTACCAGACAGAGAAACTGAAAGTCCTTATCACAGTAGGGTATTCATTAAGTTCACAACCAAAATACTGGGGCTAGTAACATTACAGAGAATGGAGATATATGTAGCATATTAAGAATGTTTCTTTTTCTAAAATTGTCTTTGTGCAATAACTCATTCTATGAAATTTTTATCAAGTTGTCCAAACTTTTAACCTGTGGCATTTAACTCCCCACTACTTATTTTAGAAGTAGATGTTTATTGGATAGAAAATTTATCTTCCCTGGATTTTTGAATCTAGTAATATTTTTTTTTATATCTTTTAAAAGCACAGATTTTTATGTTCTAGGAGATGGAGCTACTTATGTAAAAAAAATTCTCTGATATGATTAAAAAAAACCTTTGGGGTAACAATTAAAGAATACTTTGATATAAGCTAAAATAACAAAGTAAACTTTGTCTTTCTATTATTTGAGGCAATCTATTCTTTGATATCATTTTTTTTAAATTTTTAAATAACACAGACATTCTAGCCCTTGTAAATTATTCCTGAGGTTTCTGGTCACAGAGGTGTTGATATCTGCTAATAATAATAATAATAATAATAATAATGCCCATTGTCAACCCTGGGTTTTAGCAATTCTCACTGGATGAGCGTTCTTGTGGAGGATTTGGCTCAGTACTCTACTGCTTTCAAGAATCCTGCGATCAGGATGTTTGTTATGCTGCCAACACACATAGGACTCAGTAGCTCCTAAAATTACTGAGATCACAGGCCTAGATATGTACTTTCCTACTCCAAAATATTAGCCAGCTATGTTCCTTTCTATGAACAACGAAAGATGAATGTCTCTGTTACTGGCACAATAAGAGAACCTAACTGGTAGTTATACCTCAAGTTTCTGGAAGCTGGCAGACTGAGAACATGATACCATCACAAAAGAATCCTGCCAAGGACCCTCTTCCTGCCTTACAAATTTCTCGTCAGTCTATCTTTAGGAATATGGATAGGAACAATGCTGCAAGCATTCCAGTCTCCTTATCCCCATGTCAGAACATTTGTTCCATTTATGGGCTCTCTACGCTCATGACTTAATTACCTCTTAACAGACTTACAATAAAATACTACCACACTGGGGATTTAGACTTCAGCCTGTCCTTTGAAAGAAAAACATAAACATTTATTCTATCACCTCGCTGCAGATAGCAGAAGTAAAGGTGAACACCACTGGGGATGTTAAGATAAAGAAAGCTTCTTCATACTCAACAAATGAGGGAAATCAGTTGCTTGATGGGATGTAATACACTCCCAGGAAGAATTTAGGAGCTAGTTCAATGGAGGACTTAGGGTCCATTCTAGAAAGGACCCCGGAGGTGAATGAGTCACTTGAAATCATGGGTCTCTCTAAGATTTTATTTCCTTGTAACATTTAATAAAGCTCGGGCTTATTAAGCTGAGAGCCTTTACCTTATGCTACTGTCGCATTTTTAAAAAGCAGCATGTAGCACTGGATACTTAATTCCAAATTGATTTAGTCCATTGATGTGACTAGCTTCTTCTTTCTTCTTATATCCAGAGATTCAATTCAGCAAAGAAACAACAGGTGAACAAGAAAGCTGACAAGAGACAGCCCAGAAAATTTACAGAGCATATGCAATATACTTAGTGTATAGCTCTCACGTTGTAAGAGATGGCTAATTGCTTTTTGAAAATCGGGAAATATTGCCTAGGCCTTTTTATTAAGAAGGTACAAGACCTGCTGACAAACAAAAGTACAAGCCTCAAACATACACTCACAGCTTGCTTCTATGCAGGAAATAAAAGTCACTGTAATTTTCTCTTTGTGGTATCTTGCTTTCTCTTAAGGATGAAGTGATCAAAAGGGAGAATGGCTTTCCCTGAACAGACTGTTTTTGTTGTTGTTTCAAAGAGCTTACATCGGTTTTCATTTGATCCTCCCAACAGCCCTGTAAAGAAGTTGTTGTAAAAGTCAGACTTTTTCAGCTTACAAGAGAAAATAAAGCTGCAGGAAGTTGAGTGACACTTTCACAATCACACCACTTTAACGAATACAATCCCCAGCTCTTTCTTCTTAAACCCGCAATGAGACTAGCAGCATAATGCAATTAGAAGATTTGTACACTGCAACTTCCAAGGGTCGATAGATGACATTAATGTAGGCAAAAGGAATTTAAAATGCAAATATTGAAATTTATAATATAAGATCATAATCTGTGAGAATGGGATAGTTGTTTATACATGTGAAGGCAGAGGTTATGGCATATATTATTTTCAAGGACTGGTTTGAAGAAAAGAGAAGCCCTTTTGAGCAAACAAATAACACAGAGACAGAACGATAGCTCATGTTTTGAAAACATATTGTAAGGAAAGTTTCCGACGCAGAAAAAAAAATACTTCTGCTAAAAGGGTCAACATGTTGGAAATGACTTGTTTGGAAAATGAGTAGTGGGAACAAAGAATTAAAAAAAAATGGAACAACATTATAAATTTGATTGAAATTATGAATGAATGAAAAAGCTATAGAGTCCAAAACAGAAGCTTAGAAGTCACTTTCTTTCACCTTTGTATGAGTGGCGTGGGTGGAAAAGTGCAAGACATTATGTGTGCAATATAATACCAAGGGTAGAAGGGACCTACCTCCTAATTCTTTACCATTTTACCTTCAACCGCCTACAATGCATGGGGAAACAGGGGACAGTGCTCACAAGAGCCGGTGTATAGACCAACTGATGCTTCTTAAGTGGCCATACAGAAAGTGGCTGAGCATGAAGTTTCATCATTAAGGTTGATGCTTGAGGTGTGCGGAGGAGAAGGAAACAAACCCAAGATATAAAATAAAAAAAATAAAAACAGGAGAAGAAATTGCTGGCAGTTCATGTGAGAAACCAATGTGATGTCTAGGAAATTATAGAGGACCAAAACCTTTCACATACTAAGTCCTGTGCGTGATGGTGGCTTTTGTTGTTGCTGTTATCCACACATGAAGAAGCATGAAAGTAGGAAGGAGTGTGGTTGCCTTTTCTGAACATGGCATGACAGTGCTTCTCTGCTGAACTATGTCAGCAACTTTCTCTGGATATACAGACAGCTCAGCGCACAGTGCATTTGAAAGGACAGAGTGTTTAGATGGGACAGTAGCAAATTGTTTCCAGCTGACACAGTAATTTGCATATAGTCACTTAAATGGCAAAATGAAATGTCAAGTTGTTTAATGTTTTCTTTCACATGTGGACTCTAAGGATATGAAATGCATGTAAGTAAACATATTACTTACCATTGGAGCAGTGGGGAGAAAATAGGGAGAAGGGGAACAGAGAATAAGAAAGGGTAAAAGAGGAGGTGAATGCAATCAAAATATATTTTATACATGTATGCAAATGTCATTATGAAAGTCTCCTCTTTACATTTAATATATGGTAATAAAGGCAGAATGTTAAATAAATTGAAAAAAAGAAAAGAAATGTTACTAATTGTTTTTGTTATTTACTCTAGTCTTCTGCTTGCTCAAGAGTCTAAAGTTAAAGTTCATTAAGTTTGGTTTGCTTTGGACATCTAGACAGACATCCTGCAGATAGACACTACTGGTGACATTTCCACAGTCTCCCCAGTTTAACATAAAGTCTGCCACCCGGTAATAGCACAATATATTTTTACATATACTTATGAGTCTAAGGTAGATGATGTCAACATTAATGCTCTGTTCTGTGCTCATTTACCTGGTCAGCACTTGGGATCGGCAACCATAGAGGTCCTCTGGTCCAGAAGCTTTTTGGAGCATTGTGATGACTGACCTAGTTCTAGCCATCGGACTCTTCATTCTGAGCATAGGTGTCTTATGATCCTTGGTCTGCCCTCCAAGAAACCACTTTTGAAGTTAACAAATCTGTCCCTCATTCCTTGAATGCCATGGACAAGAAAGCAAGGTTGGCCTCAGAACCATCTCTCCACTCCATTTTCTCCTTAGAGTATCAGTCTCCTGAAACTGGTGCTTCTCCATTACATTCAGGAAAACATGTAGGACAAGGAAGGAAGGGTCTGTGGAATATTAGTTTCTGTTCAGCACTTGAAAGTCCAAGCCCCCTCTCTGATTTGTCGTTTTGCCTCTCTTTCATGCTCCTTTAGCTTAAGGAGACCAACCCTCCATTTTTTTTTCCTTTGCAAAAACAACTTTCCCAAATCTTATATCACCATTTTTCAGGAACACTAAACCTCATGGGTTAGCTCTTGTGGTGTATAGATATGTGCTTCTCAACATGACCACTTATAACAAGAGATATAAATAAATTTTTATATTTATATAAATTTATATAACTTGTATAAATTTGTATTTATATAAATCACTATATTTATACCTATCACAGATTATAATAGTTTAAAGTATGATATTTTTTGTGACTATTGGAGTGCTGAACTGGAATGGGTTATTTAAAAGACTATTATGTGTTAATTTTAGAGGAGAAATGTTTGAAATGCCAAGCTAATATAATTCCTGATAGCTTTATATGAGGCAAAATCATCGTTTGCTAAGTGAAAATACCTAAAGCAGACTTTGAGACCAAGATCAGTAAATGTTTAATTCTAAGCTATGTTGTCACGTGTAGTCCTATAGCAGGCATCTTCAGTTCCATGTCACTTCACTGATTAACATGCATTCTTTCACTCTTACACAGAGAAAAGAATTCCCTGACTGACCACTGCCTGCACCTTTAAAGCTTTACTTTCCTGGGGCTGGAGAGATGGCTCAGCCGTTCAGAGCACTGGCTACTCTCTTAGGACCCAGTTTGATTTGATTCCTAGCAACCATGCAGTTACTTACAGACATCTGTAACTCCAGTCCCAGGAGATCCAGAACCCATTTCTGCCTCTGTGGGTACCTGCATGTATGTGGTATACATAATTTTTTTTCAAGCACATATACATAGAAAAATTAAAAAAAAAAACAAACACAAAACTTACTATTCCCGGAGTAGCCTCATTTTATTAAACTAAGTAGAGAGTGTAAGCCTCAAGTATTTGAAAATCATTAAACGCAGATCGGCTGGATATTCAGTGGTGAGGCCAACTATCACTGGAGCCCTGGGTTTGATCCCCACCACAACTCAAAACAAAACAAAACAAAAAACTAGCAAGGTAACTCGTACTGCTCAGCTTAATTATTTTTTTCTGAAATAATTACCATGTTACAAAGAGGTTGATATGATTCATTTTACTACTAAATATCTAAGCTTGATATACAAGGATAGACAAAAGAATTGCTACCTACTGAATTACCAGACATAGATCTTCAAGATGAAACATTCAGTTTCTCTTCTATTCCTATTAGCAGCTAGGTGGGTTACATGGCTTTGCATGTATCTTGTTATATTACTGAAAGAAGTTAAAATGAACCCAACAAACTTTGGGCAGAGAACATGGGATTTTATGAAAGAAGGGGGAGATATAAAGACCTTAAGAGGACAGGAGCTCCAAAAGGAGACCAACAGAGTCAAAAAACCTGAGCCCTGGGAGCCCTGCAGAGACTGATACATCAACCAAGGACAATGCATGTAGAAGACCTAAAACCCCTGCTCAGATGTAGCCCATAGGCTCAGTATCCAAGTGGGGTCTCTAGTAAGGGAAGCAAAGGCTTTCTCTGGCATGAACTCAGTGGCTGGCTCTTTGATCACCTCCTACTGCAGTGTGCAGCCTTACCAGGCCAGAGAGGAAGATAATGCAAACAGTCCTGATGAGACCTGATAGGCTAGGGCCAAATGAAAGGAGAGGAGGACCTTCTCTATTAGTGGACCAGGGGAGGGACATTGGAGAGAAAGAGGAAGGATGGTATTGGGAGGAGATGAGGGAGGGGGCCACAGCCAGCACACAAATTGAATAAATTGTGATAAAAGCTAACAATAGAAAAAAATTAAGCACACATAGAAAAAAAAAAACAGCAACAAAAATTATTTTATGTTTAGACATCCCTAGGTGTCTGCAAGATCTGGAGTGTTCACCCACCTTCCTGCCAGGCACTACCCAGCATTCCTTCCTTGCCAATCTATTACACATTAATATCCACTGATTCTATTCTTATTTTTTATAAAATTTACTTTTTAGTTTTGTAAAATCATGCAGTATTTGTTTCCCATACCTGGCTTATTTCATTTAACAGACCTGGCTCATTCCGCTTAACACAGTGTCCACCAATTCCCTATATATTGTTTCAAATGACAAGGTTGTATTTTTTTTCTCTTTGAACATACAGTGTTACTGTGTGTGTATGTGTTTCTCTGTCCATTCATAAGTTGATGGACATTGAAGTCATTTCCATTTTTGTCTTTTCATGTATCTCTTCAGCATATTGAGAGCTGGATAACGTATTTCATTTTTATTTCAGGGAGGAACTTTCATATTATTGCCCACAATTGCCATATAAATTAAAGTTTTCAATAGCTGTGTGCAAATATTCTCTTATCTCACCATGTACTTATCGTCTTTGTACATAAGAGATATTTCACCTAGAATGAAGGGCCATCTTACTATGCAGGCTTACTTTGTCTTTCCTCTTGAAAGACCAGCATCTATTCCTTTATCGACCAATAATTTGTATACTTAATTGACCCTTTTAAGAAGTGAAGTGGACTTGGAAGGGGACAGAGTGAAGATGAGGAAGGGAGGGTGGGATTGGGAGGGAAAGAGGAAGGGGGCTATGGCTGGGATTCAAGTGAATGACCTGTGATTAAAATAAAAAAAGAAGTGAAGTTATAGGTCCATTACAAATTTTTAAATGATAGCTATATTATCATAACAGCTACTATTATATTGCTGTACATGTATATGGGCATGCATGTATGTGGTGGGCAAAGAACAACCATTAAAAGTCAGCATTTTTACAGCAGTATCTGGGCATCAAACTAGGATTGGCATGGCTTGCACAGTAAGCACTTTTGCCCATTGAGCCATCCTCCCAGTAGCATTACTTATTTTAAAGTAGAATATTTGGCTTTGCTTCTGTTGTCATTGTTTTTTATCAAGTTGATTCATATATATATATATATATATATATATATATATATCCTATTTGTGTTTTACTTTGATTTGTTGTTATTGTTGTTACTGTTTTGAGTTGTTTTTGTTGTTATTATTATGTACTTTTGTTTCGTGGGATTTTGAGGTTTTCTTTGAATACCTCTTACCAACCCATGTGTTAAAGCATAATTCCTGTGTTTGCAGGGCAAGAATTCAACTCTTCCCTTAATAAACATGGCCTTGTAATATTTGTCTTCCAATTTTCTCCCCTTTCCTTTGGGCATCACTTCCATTTGACTCTATTTATTAGCATCTTAATGATACTCTTAAATAAATGCATACACAAATTTATTAAATACAAATATCTTTCAGCAGCCTTTTTTCTCTTATACTGATCAGAAGAGAATGTAAATCTTTTTTTTTTCTGAAGTGTTTTAATTGCTAAAATCCTTTCATGACTTCCATTATATATCTAACATTCTGTAAAACCTTTTCTCCATTTGTTAATCTCCTGGCTTCCTCCTTGTGCATTCAAAAATGAGAATAAAAAGCCAGTCAAGGAAATAAAATCTTCACGATGTGATGTTCTGATGCAGCTCCTTCCTCCCTGTCTGCATCCTTATGTTTATCCACCTCTTGGTTTTGTAAAGAATTGTAGAGATTAAAAATTCTCAAGATGACAAGAGTCATCATCTCCCAAAGCCAATTCCAAGGCTTCGTGGGTGAATCTGGTAGTAAACGGGAAACAGATGAAAGGAACAGAACAAAGATCGTAGTGCCATCCCACAGTGAAGAGGAAAAAAATGTTGGTATTTAATTCTTTCAATGTCTTGAGAATCCATCACTCAGACAGAACCCTTAGCAGAAATCCAATTCTCCAGTTGCTGGACAAAGTTAATTAATTTGCAAATATATTTCATCTTCTAAGTGACAGCCTTGTCTACTCTAGGCAAGAGGAGAAAGGAGGAATGAAACTGGAGCACGGAGTGCTGGCGGGCTCACACGACACAACTCTAACCCTGGAGAATCGAGGTGACACTAGCTCATTACATCTCCTCCAAATGAGCTCCTTGTAAAAGGGAAATATTTTGATTAAGGTAGTGAGGGGGGCACTTAGCAATGCTCTCTATGTGCTGCTTCTAATTGCTCTGCTGTACATTTAAGTTTCTTCAAAGAAATGGTGTCTGCAGGGAAAGGGGCCCTCTTGGCTTTTTTCATCGGCCCCAGAGTGGGACAAGGAGAGTATTTGCTTTTCTTTCCTTATTCCTGTGGTTGTCATCTTCTTTGTCTTAATCTCTGGTGTCTTCATTTTGGTTCACTCATCCTGAGTAAGTCTTTCAAATTGCCTCACATAGAGCCTTGTACTGCCATGATTATTACACAAGAGCAAGAGACCCTGGGTTTCTTTTCTATGCGTAGAATTCCAATGACGAGGACCACTGCTTTATTCTAATCATTTTACAGGCATAAACTAAAATAACAGGGGAAAGGAAAATAAGATTCTATATTCAGGATGTAGGCACACTCTCTTTTATTCTCAGCTTGCTTAGTCCTCTGTTTCTTGCAAAGTTGGACTTCTTGCTCTGGAACATCACCATTTGAAGAGAAAAGCATGACATGGTGACGAAATGGAAGTGGCTAAAGATAATGTTGGAGATCTGTAACTAGAAAATATAAGGCAGGCCATTATAGATTGTGTGATGGAGTCTGACTTATATTGCAGGTGCAATGAGTAGCAACTGTAGGTGATAATATAGAGGAATTCAATAATTTGACTTAAACTTTCTTCAAAAGACACCAAAGCCATTGTGCAGAAAAAGTAGGTGAATGTGCAGAGTAGAAGAAGAATTGTCACTGTAGACATTCTACTCAAGGATGATGGGGATTGCAGCACTTGGTCATGTGCAGGCTACACAACTCAGAGAAAATAAGTCTTAATAAATAATTGAAAATGTGGGATGACTAGATATCTCAGTGGGTAAAGGTACTTGCTGTGTAGGCCTGGCAACCTCAGTTTGATCTCTTAAACCCACGTAAAGGTTAGAGAAAAGAACAAACTCCACATAGTTTCCCATGGCATATGTGAGTGTGTGTGTGTGTGTGTGTGTGTGTGTGTGTTCACATGTATCACACAAATAATAAAAAGTAAAAACACAAACTTGATAATGTGAAGAAAAAAAGATAAACCTGAGAAACCATGGCTATCCTGACTGGTTTTGAGAAACTGGTCAAAAGTGCTACGGTACTTAGCTACTCTTGAACCTGGGCCATCACATGGTCTTATTAGTTTTGATTAAAAGGTAGATGATTGCTATCCACGAATCTCTGGATGTCTGGAGGGAAACTAATAACAAAAAGAAATTTCTCAACAAAACCCCTATTTAAACACAGATACAGGGTATCACTATTAAAAACAACAACAACAACAAAACATATACTCAAATCATGTCTCACAAAGCTGCCTTGGAATCTGAAGTTTTGGTCACTCACCTGCTTTGACTTTTAACATCTGAAATGATCAGAGAGAGGATCAAACTATCTGCAGAGACTCAGGCTATGTGTCAAATAGCTACCTGACTCATGCAGCATGGATGATGCTTCTCTTGCAAATTAACTTGCATTTTTTTTCTACTAAAAGAGTAGTTTTTACATTCCTTTATAAGTTGCTCCTTGGACATTTTAAATTTACTTGCTTTGGTCTGGAGAAGTGCTTCTCAACCTGTGGCTCATGACTCTTTTGAGTGTTGAATGATCCCTTATCAGGGGTCACCTAAGACCATTTGGAAAACATGAATATCTACATTACGATTCTTTACAGTAACAAAATTACACTTATGAAGTACCAACAGAATTAATTTTGTGGTTACAACAACAGGCAGACTGTGTTGTATATGGTCACACTGTTAGGAAGGTTGAGAACCACTTGTCTAGGTCATTGCTTATGGAAGCGTCTGCGTTCCATTCTTTCCCTACAGCAAGTCTTTGTTTGTGTCAGAATTAGCATTTTCTTAGTGTAAATACTAAAGTCCTGAATTATTTTTAGACTTAGCATATAAGCCGAATAACTGACCATATCCTGGAAGCAAGGCTTAAGTTAGTTCCTTTTTTTTTTTTTCCTATTCCCTTGATGTCTTTTTGTTTCTTTTAGTTAAAAACATTGGCTGCGTGCTCTGGTAATTTATTATAATTGTACCTCTTATAAGCTGCCTGAACTACAGTTTGCACTACCCAAAAGCCTCTCTACCTCTGCTTATAGGCATCTGCATTGTCTTTTTTTTTTTTTTTTTCAATACATGGTTTTCTGCATAGCTCTGTTTGTCCTGTATTTGCTTTGTAGACCATGCTGGCCTCGAACCCATGGAGATCTGCCTGCCTCTGCCTCTGAGAGCTGAGATTATAAGCATGTGCCAACATGCCCGGCTTCTTTGTCTTTTTGATAAGTCTAGTTATAATTTTGCTCTCTTTCTATTGCCTTCATTTCGCTCAGTTGCTGAGTGTTCAACTAGGAAAGACAAAGACCATGATACTAGAATCTATGGCAATATTTCCCAACAATTTTCTTCATAAAATCACCTCCTTCCTTTGATAAACTCTAACTGCAACTGAAAGTTATACAAACATCACCTAATTTGCCTAAAGCATTCAGCTCATTCTATACCTGAAAAAGCCCAAAACAACGGCAGAAGGCAACATTCTAGAAATAAGTATAAAGTTGTAGGAGAATATAATTAAGGAGTCCATGAAACAAACTGAAAAGGAAAATTGTATTTAAAAAAAAAAAGATGGGGGAGGTTAATAAGGCAGCAAGAATTCTGTCTTTTTTTACTAAACATCAGAGGCACAGCATCTTGTTAGGGAGCAGTCATCTGGAAATCTTAAGGTATGTGTCTCATTTTCTGTCTTGCACACTAGAAAGAAAAGGCTTTTTATCTATCCATTTAGTAATTAGAGATTTGTTTCTGAGGTAGTGTTACAATACACAGTCAAATGAATTGTGGCCAAATCTCCATTTCATTGAGGTCCAGTGAACTAATGAATAAGAAGTCCATGTGTTTCATTCATGAGCATAAAATCCTAGAAAAAAAGATGAAAAGAGAAGGAAAGAAAAACACTCAAAAATGGAGTTTAGGGAATCTGTAAGCCATTTTTTTTATATAAAAATGATCAATCAACTCCTGCAATCTAAAAATGGGGATATAAAGCAATTTTTATAATGCCAGATAGCACTAAAAAGCTTGAAATTGCCTCATTCTTTCAAAAGAAAACATTATTCTAGCTAAACTTTCCACCTAGTTGTCATGGCAACCTTGCCACTTTTTACCATGTAGAGACAATTAGATATTAACCTGGGCATTTAGAGAAAGACACTTCTAACTCAGAGAAAGACTTGTTGATTTGTGTTTGGCTCAGTAAGCCAAAGAATTACCGTTATGATTCTTCTCACAGGTGACCCTCTTTGAGCCTCACAGACCAAGACCATTGTTTTAGAAAAAAATAAAGGAGCCCTAATTTTTACAGCTAAGCCACACACTTCAGGGGAAGGAGTTATAAACTTGCCTATGTGAACTCACAATTTCCCAACTGGAAAACCAGAGAAAAAGCACATTCTTAAATTTTCTCTGGCATAAATCTTTCCTAGAATAACTATCACCTCTACAGATTCCTCTCAAGATGGAAGCATAATTTTCACAAGGCTTAATTGAGGAAAGAACTATCAAGGACCTAGGTCTCGGAGTTTTATACCAACAGTTATGAGGACGGCAGCTTTTTCCCAGAATTGCAGATCTTTAGGGAAACAATGGATGAAGCAAGATGTTGGGACTAACCCGAGAATGCAACAATTAATCCTTCCCTTGTTAAAGATTTTCTCTAACTTTCGCCCTCCCTCTCCATCGATTCAGATAATAAACCTCCTTAAAAAAATAAAATAAAAAATAAATAAAACCTCCTTGCTTTATCATTCCCTTCCTTCTAACCTAGTAGCACTGCAGGTAGGATAACTGTAGAAGCGCTTTGTTGGAAAGAAAGAGTTGATCAGAAGAAACAGAACTCACAAAGAATGGCATTGTCACAGAGCAGTCTGTTTCGAGACAGGCTCTCACTGTGTAGCCCTGGATTAGCCTAACCCTTGCTATGGAGTCCTAACTGGCACTAAACTCACAGACATGCACCTGCTCTGCCAACCAAGTGGTGCCATTGATGACATGTACCATCAAGCCTACCACAGAGCATATGTTTAATGATAAGGCCACACTGTTTCTCTGGATGGTGCAGAAATTGTCATGGACCACAGATGTGCTCAAATTTAAACGGGATAGCTGAGGAACAAGGTGGGATTCATTAGAAATGTAGCCACAAAATGAAGGTTACTGGTGTTTGGGAAAAAAAAAAAAATTAATTTTGCTCTTCAACGTGCTAACCACAGGAAGTGAACTGTTTTCTAGTTACACTGTCATTTTTCAGACTATTTGGGGACCACCTCCTCTAGACATTACTTCTTGATTTCTTAGGTTTTCTTAAGCAAAACAGCAATATATTCTTTGAGAGTAAGATAACTCTATTGAAAGAGTTCCACGTCAGTATAGTAATTTTAACTTTAAAGCTTTCAAAAGCTGCTTGTGGTGTGTTTGTGCACACACCTATATGTGTGTGTACATCCAGGCACATGTGGGTCACACATGCTCATGTCTGCTTGTCTTTCTGTGTGGGGATGTATATGTTTGTGCAAGTGCAGGAGACATTACTATTTATATGTGTGGAGGACAGAGACAATTTCAGGTCTCTGTCCTTTATTCACTCACTCACTCACTCATTCATTCATTCATTTTTGAGACAGGATCTCTCCCTGTCCTTGGACCTACCCAATAGGATAAACTGAAGGACAAAGTGATTCCTTACCCTGTACCCAGCTTTAGCTGGGATTACAAGTGTACAGCATCACAGCTGGCCCTTTGTAAATGCGGGTTCTGGTTATCAGACTCACATGTTGGTGCTTGCAAAGCACGTATTTTACCTAAGGAGCTCTACCCCAGCCCAAACATTGCCTATCTCTTTCCAGGAAGTCATTTAGCATGCCCTAAGCACACACCTGCTATATGAAAAGTTTCTGCAAGGTGTGAAACATAAACTCAGAGGGAGAATGAGTTCCATTCAAGTTCACAGGAGAGAGAAATAGTGTCACTCTGTTTCTAAGGCCATATCATAAAGTGGTGCATGAATAAGAAGAGGAAATTTGAGAACCTCCCCTGAGATCCAGTGAGTTACAATAGACCAAATACTTGATTGAAGGCATGTGAAATGGTGTGATAGTTGTTCACTGTAACAAACTACTAGAGAATTGGTGGTGAGACATAGCAGGTATCTTCTCACATAGTTCTGGAGTCCGGAACTCTCAGATTGCTTAGAGCATCCCCCCTGACTTCATCCATCTCTTTGGCTATTAATTATCCCCAGGCTTGTAGACAGATCACTCTAATCTTTTATTCCATCTTCATTTGACCCCCTCTGTGTGCTTCACCTTTTGCTTTTTTATTCATAAGAGTACATTTTTTTTTTATGACAACATTAGTGTCAATCCAGGCTAGGTAATTGCCTGGATTCAAAATCCTCAAGCTCATTAAATCTAAACAAACAAACAAACACACACGCACAAACAATAGCAACAAAAATACTCTCTTTTCGAATAGAATAGTTTTCAGGTTCTTTGGATTAGGTGCTGGATTCTTAGATAGCCATCACATAACCTACTACAGCTGTTACCACCACGAAGAAATCTTCAGTCACCAGAGCCGGCCTGCTGCAAAGAACACACAAGACCTAAGGAGGGTGTGGCTGTTCAGCCCTGCCAGCCAGCCATTCTGTGTCCTCCCTTACCCGCAGACGCAGTGCTGGAACTCTTCTCTCAGCTACGCTCTGCCTGCTGCTCGGGATACACCAGGCCCAAAGGCCATTGTGCGCGTGTAGTGGGTGTCACCCAGGGAGATTTGCTCTTGTTCTTGTCGCTAAATAGACGCTCCTGTGAGAGGACTGAAGAGATGGCTTGGCAGATAAAGTTAGGCAAGCTTGAGGAACAGAGTCTGGATCCTCCGATTTCACATCAATTCCTGTGGAAAGTGCCTGAAATTCCAGTACTATGTTGGAAAGACAAAGATGCAGGGTTCCCAGAATGAGCTGACTAGCAATGCTAGACGCTAGCCTGCGTTGTTTGTTCCGGGTTCAACCCAGAGACTCGGCCTTAGTGAATATGGTGGCGAGGGGCAGAAGTCTCCTCAGGTCAACCTGTGGCATCTAGGTATACACACGTGTGAGCACAGGGACACATACTTGTGCCTATACTACCACACATGATTGTGTATACATATACATACACACATGCTCACACGCACACACACTGTACAAAAAGCGAAAACAATAGGGTTGGGTTGAAATGTTTACATAACTTGTTGAGTCCTACCTTAGAGCAGGCCTAGAAGACAGGTATCCCAGCTGTTCTCAGAATTCATCAGATCCCACCAATGCTCAAAGACAATTCACCATGATAGGAGCAGACTTTTTGAATGTTGAGAAGTAATTGATCCTAATTTTTGGAATAACTCCTAGGTTTCTTTAAAAAAAAGTCCACAGGCCTAGTATTTCACACACACTTTTATAAAGGATGATAACTTCAAATGTAACATAATTCTAGCATTTACAATTCACAAAAACAAGCATCTCAGGGTGTTCATATTTCAAAACCCTTGATATAGCTAGAAGTGGTCAGAGCCTTGATTTAACAGCTTTTGGGGTTCCTAGTGAGTTCTACTTGTTATCAGGGGTCCCTAGCAACATTTCTTGAAGCACGAATTCTTAGAAATGTAGTTAATGATTTTCAGCTTATGTCTACCGATTATCACCCTTTGAGAAGGATATTTACAAACGGGCCATGTTGGCATCTTTTAAAGCACATCAGCGAACCGTATAGGCAGCTGTGCCATTTCATGTGATCCAGAGAGTTTGATGTTGGTCTCTGAGAGCCCAGATTTTAAGACTAATTTTATTTCTCGTAATATGTATGTGTGTGGTGGGGAGCCAGTTAGGGGTGTACATATGACATCATGTACTACAGAGACCCCGAACATCAGATCCTCTAGAGCTGCAGTTATAGGCAGTTATGAGCTACCCAGTAGGGGTGCAGGGAACCAAACTCAGGTCTGGTGCAGGAAGAGCCAGTGATCTTAATCACTGAGCCAGCTTTCCAGCTGCAGGCTGTGAGTTTTAATACGTCTAAGAATTGCACATTGTGAGATCGGTGCTCCAGACACTCATTCAACAGTAAGCAATGGTGATTTAGGCTCCACTGAGAGCACACGGAGGGACATTTCCCTCAGCAACACAACAGAACTTCTACTTTATAATATTCTATAATGCAGCGTGACCAACACACGAGGCCAGTTCTGCAGGTTACTGCCAAGGCAAAAATAGTACATTCGTAATTTGTTTCATAGAGTTTTAAAGAAATGAGTAGCTTCAGTTGTCACTTTTTGTGACCATATCAATGAGATTTTCCAATAAGAAAAATTCCGTGGATGGAGAGCCTTCATGACAGAAGAGGCCATTGTCTTATCAAAAAACCCATGGGGCTCTTGTCTCCTTGATGTTTCCTTCACACCCAGATAGCTGCCTTTTCTGGATCTACATCATTTATTTCAGCTCTGCTTTGTAATCCTCTATCAGAAGAAGAGCACGATCACACAGGCTGTTTCTAAGAAGATTTGGGACTTACATATACACAAAAGGACGCAGAGAGCTGCTACAGAAATGAGCTATCTGTATGGTCACCATGCTTGCCTTCCTGCATCCAGAGAGTCAGTTTCTGTTGCAGGGAGCCATAGCATTTTAACAAGCTCTGTTTAAATCACACTTATAGCATCTATTTTTATCTGCATTCTAAAATATAAAAATAAAAAAATAAATAAATACATACCAGGGTAAGAGTGCTGAGCCTATATTTGAATTATGCTTTTCTTCATAGGGATTTCAGAGCAAAGGCCTGCTTCAGAAGTTCAGAGTGAGAGGTCATTTAATAAGACCATAATGATCGGTTGTCCCAGGAAACTAGGACAGAATTGGCCGTCAGTAGCAAGCCCTGCTCTGACAAAGAGCACCAGGGTCCTTAGAAGTGAGGTGGCCTTGCTTTTTTTATTTCTATGCCCTGGAGAAAGCTTATTACCAATCTGTGGTGCTTCGTAAGATGGCTCTTCTGGGTTTGTCCCCAATAAAGCATCCAGGATCACAAGAGAGATACTAACACAAAATACACACGTACTTACGATGTGGGTCACACCTTGGAACACACGATTTTTACAAATTATTAAGTTTTCCCTTTGTCAACCTTCCATGGTATGTTTTCTTCAAAGCAACATCTATCCTTGTGATTGTGATTTTAGTCACATTTTACCTCACATAAATTTTAATCGCAATGGAAAAGCCCCAGAGAATCTGAATAATATAAACAAATTGTACCCTGCTAAGTATATCCATCTTTAGTCTCTGAAAATAACACTTTTGTAACCAACAACATAGTACTTTGTAAAGTAATGCAGTATTAACTTAAATAAAACCTCAATAAATTTAAAAACCAAAGAGAGAAACGAAACTATAATCACCCTGAACAACTGTTAAAAATAGAGAAGTTAATACACTGATATAACTTGCATAAGTAGGTCTGGAGAGATGGTTCAGAGGTTAAGAGCACTGGCTGCTCTTTCAGAGGTCCTGAGTTCAATTCCCAGCAACCACATGGTGGCTCACGACCATTTATAATGAGATCTGGTGCCCTCCTCTGGCCTGCAGACAGAACACTGTATATGTAATAAATAAAATCTTAAAAAAAAAAAAAACTTACATAAGTTTCAGAAATGAGTGCATATTAAACAGCATATGTCTAAAAAAAAGACAAAGTATGGTGACTGTCTTAACATGTCTGATATACAGATAGACAGACAGATAGATAGATAAATTAAAAATGTGCAATTAAATGACCAAACAATATCCTTGAAAGAATCAACCAGATCTGACATGAACTCAATGCTGGCTCTTTGACCTCCCCACTCCACCCCACACCCGAGGGAGGAGCAGCCTTGTTAGGCCACAGAGGAGGACATTGCAGCCAGTCCTGAAGATACCTGATAAGCTAGGGTCAGATGAAAGGGAGGAGGTCCTCCCCTATCAGTGGACTTGGAAAGGGGAAGGGAGGAGATGAAGGAAGGAGGATGGGAATGGGAGGGAATGAGGGAGCTGGCTACAGCTGAGATACAATGTTAATAAACTGTAACTAATATTAAAAAAAATAAAAATTTTAAAAAAGAATCAACGAGAACGAATAGAAAAATAAGATAGATGTGTAAAATAATTGACAATTTACCATTTATTTATTTGTTTATTTATTTGTTTATTTTGTTTTTTGAAACAGGTTTCTTTTTTTAGCCTTGGCTGTCCTGGAATTGTTTTGTAGACCAGCCTGGCCCCAAATCATAGAGATCCTCTGCCCTCTGCCTCGTTGAGGGCTGGGATTATAGGCCTGGGGCCACCAGTCCTGGCTACCTCTCTATATTTAAAAAGAAAAAAAAATTACTCATGATTCAGTAAATAATTCTACTCCTGTGTTCATATAAACAACCATATTAAGCAGTAGGTGATTGTTTTAAGACATAAAATAGGAGGGAGACTTGTTAGGTTAAGAAATGGGATCAGAGGGGCTTGGAAGGTTATATGAGGAGGTGATATGGAGAAAATATGAACTAAATATATTACATAAATTGTGAAATTTATATAACTGTCAAGGAATACATTTAAAAATTCTGATTTTCTTTTTTCACATTTTTACTAGTTCCCAGAGAAGCCTGTAGATTATATTTTGATAGTATTTGCCCTCTTCTCCTCACTCTTTCCAAGTCCACTCTATTTATGAACCACTCAAAGATTCCTTCTTATGTTTTTAAAGCCACCAGAACCGACAGGTCTTCCCCATATAGTCTTGAACGTGTGGGCTTCACTGGGGGATGGTCAACCCAACAGGGCCTGTACTCTTAAAGAATACTGATGCCCCTCTACCAGAATTCTTCAATAGGATATTCGCTAGAGTGGAAGGATATGTCCACCTCCATCTCCCGAATCTTATCTGGCTCAAGTTTGCCCAGATTTTGTGCATACTTTCTCAACTGTCCTGAATCCTTACTCCCATCTGTCCTGCGGTGTCCAAATAATGACTGTTTTTATAATCATCCACTATTGCTGGCTTTTACAGTGCTTCCAAGTCTTCTTCCTCTTCGGGAGGTAGAGTGTGATGGAGTGATCTCTCACTTAATGCTTAGCAATCTATACTCTATGCTCTCTTCACCTTGACTAATTATAGGTCTCTGTGTCAGTCACAGCTTCTGCAAAAGATGCTTCTCTGCTGATGGTGGAAATAAGAAATTTTATAAAATGTAATATAGAAAAAGAGAAAAAAAAACCTTGTGATGATTTTTTCAAATTAAACAAAAAGGAATGAGATCATGATTAAGGGATTTGGAAATTAAAACATTAAAAAGCAACTTTAAAATAATGTGTCAGGATTTTTCAAATTTTAAGTTAATTTAATATGTTTGTTTGTTTGTTTTACCCTATAGTTTTGCATGCATTATGGGGTCTCCTTTTGTGATTTTATGGGCTTTCTGAATGTACAAACAAGTGTTTTTCTGCATCTGTAAATGTTTCTTGTGTCTTTTTCTTCTGCTTGTTTGTTTTTCTCTATTCCAATTTTTGTATAGTATTATATTATGTTATGTTATACCATATCACATCATATGATTTTTTAGAATTCCATTGCTGTTGTTTTGTTTTGTTTTGTTTTGTTTTGTTTTTAATAAGAGTCAGAAAGAGGGTAGATCCAAGATGGGAAGGGAGGTGGGAAAGAACTGGGAGGAGTAGTGGGAGGGGAAACCATAATCAGGAAATATAATGTTAGGGAAAAAATATGTTTCCAATGAAAGCAGAAGTAAGTCTAGTTGCAGGTGAAATGGTGTGACAAGAAGGGCAAGGAGAAGCTCTGGGGACTCTACGGTGTGTTGTGTAGCCAATTGCCTCTGGACTGAGACAGTGTCTCCTGGTGGTAGGGAGGGTCACAGGACAGTTCAGGAATGAACTAAGCTTGCAAAGTGCATGAAGTTGATGACACTTATGATTTATCAGGCCCTGGCAAGGTTGTGATTGTTGGGGAAGGAGGCTTTGATGAACTTAGGCAAGCTGGCAGAGACCTCCATGGAATGGGCCATCACCAATAGAAGAGTGTACCTTTTTGGTGACTAAGCTGCCCTTGGATGACCCATACTCCTGTGGGCAACTCCAATGAGCTTAAGCTGCTTCACTAAACTAGGCTTTCATAGAATCACTTCTATTCTCTACCATCTGTGTTATATCTGAGATGAACAGGCATGTTCACATACTCTCAGGAAAATTCACTGGACAAAAAAAAAAAATCTATATATGCGTAGGCCATGGTTTTCCAAGTGTCAAGGCTTTGTGCAGAATATTTTCTATTACATTAATCTTTAAAATTTTGTTCTTACTCTTTTTTTAAATTATGAAATAATTTAAATGTATATATATGTATATATATATATATATATATGGAAGCAAAAAGCAATAAAAATAAAATTATCTTGATCACACACATAAAAATATTTCAGCTTGTGGATTAGCTGGCAGAGAAAAATGTGTGATAATTTTGGTCAAGGTTTAAAACAGATATTTTAAATTTCCATTACAAACTTAAAGGCAACTTAAAACACCTTTACCTAACCTGAAACAATGGAGATATTCCTAACATCATGAACAGCATTTTATAAGTTTGAATCCAAGGTTATAATTAATGCTGAGAGAAGAAGGGCATTCTCTTTCTGCTTTGAAAAAGTAACATTCCCATTAATATTCCTATAAGAAGGTTATAATATTTACTAAATGTTTTTAAAAGAAAGGCACTTAAAACATTAGAAAATTGAAATTGTTTTTTTTTATACATGATTTAATGTCTGCAGTGTTATATAGGTCAGTGAAAATCTAGTAGAATAATAAGAAAATCTTAAGAGGTGCTTGATTACAATATTAATAGATAACTCAATTAGAGACAAAAAATTAATGAAATAAAATTACAATTTCTGTAGACCAGTAAGAGAAACATAAGAACATACCACAAGCTTAAGTAGCAAGGTTTAGAGTTAAAACAAAGTTTTCAAACTTCACTGAAGAGCAGAAATAGACTTGAAGAGAAGACAATGTAAACTTTGTTTAAAATCAAGAGATTTGATCTTTTCCAAATATAATAAGAATTATGTTTAATGTATAATTTTTATCTCAGTGTATCAATGATATTTTAAAAGACTTCAGAAATGCTACTGACAGCTTTTCTGTGATATCAAAATATCTAGAAAATTTATAAAATAACTTTAAGAAAATAGAGAACCTTTTAAATAGTATGTATTTTTAAATACAAATAATGTAAAAATAGTTTCACGTTGATAATATAATGGTCATCAACAAACTAAGGATCATAGAAAAATACATATTAAAGACAAAACAAAACTAGATTCCATAATTGCTGTTAAAATATTTTACAATCAATGAGAAATTGATAATGAGGTACCTGACTCACACTTTATTTCTTAGGTCATAATGAATTCCAAATCCAGTGAATACCAAGAAGAAATTAAACGTATGATTTTGTGTTCAATTTTGAACTAAGCAATACCTACAGAAGCAAAATTATAATTAATTAAGATGATTAAACTGTGTTATATTTAAAACCATTTATGTCACTAAAATTGTAAGAACTAAAAGATTAATATAAAAGCAAATGACATCTAGAAAAGTAAGGCAGGCAAAGAGCTGACTTCTCCGGTACACAGAGAGTTTGTGTGAATTGAAATCTTACACAAGGAAAAGGAAACAGACAGGTAAAGATTATGAGAAGGGGTCATGAAAAAAAAATAGAAATTTAAATGGATGTCAATACTTTTCATAAAGAATCACTAAAGTGCATATTTAAATGAGACATTATTAAAACTGGTAAAATACACATTTCTATAACATTGAGAATTGAGGGGCAGATTGGGGAATATAAACCAGTGCTGGTGTGATGAGAATATAAATTAGTACATATGTTAAAAGAAGATTTTGTTTTATTTATTTGTCTGTGTGTACATGTGTATGAGAAAGGGGAGAAAATGTATGTTTACAGGTGTGCAAATACATGTCTGTGAGTGTGAAGAAGGCCTGCAAAGGGCGTAGATCCCTCACAGCTGAAGTTACAGTCACTAACAGAAGCTTACTACACACATGTTGGAATTCAGTTACTATCTGCAGTAATGCCAACCGGAAGTTGTTAACCAGGGAGAATCTGTCCAGCCTCGGAATCACATTGTTAAGAGTAAAAAGTAAAAAATAAAAAATCAGGAATATCCTACAAGTTTTTGAGCTTATCTATTCTCTCTTAGTTTTTTCCTGTTAGTGTGCAAAATTGTGTCTATAGTATGGAAACCTTACAAAAAAAATGTCCTTATTAGGAAGAAACAGAAAAACTAAATAAACATACACAAATTTGGTAATTGCTGCACTTGGGTAATGAAAAGTGTGTGTGTGTATACATAACAAGTTGTCTCAAAATATACCGAAAAGTAAATTAAGGAGCTTTGATTCCATTTGTGCAAGAGCACTAGGGGAACACTTACTCATAAGAATCTAACCATAGGGCTGTCATCCTCAGCTTGGCAGTGGGGGTGGGGAGACATTACATGAACAAGATATATTTATATTATCTTGTTTTTATGACTATCTGACTTTTTCTTCAAGCAATACGCTCCATATTAGTTGTGAGCAAAACAATCATAACTTTTTTAAAGTAGTGCATAGAAACAGAGGGACAAAAGAATGGCATGTCTTATCCCTCTGCAATTTGACTGCAGCCTCAAGAAGTGTTAGCGACATTAGCAGAGAACAGGGATTTAGTGGCAGTGACTCCTTGATGGTTCTCAATACTCTCCATTACTGGATATTTACTATATGACAAGAAATGGAGTGTGTTCCTGACACTTACTACATAGAATTCAGAGAAGGGAAACTGATTCATGCCCATTAGTACGCGATACAAAAATATACTCCATACATGTTCAACATTATCCTAATAAAAGCCATTATTTTGAACACTGAGCCTGTGCAGATTAAAATGCACTTCCTGGTGAAAAAAAGGAAATAAATAAGAAAACATTAAAGTCAAGGGATCTAAGCATGAATTCTGCTTTTTTGTATTCGCTAAGCAACCTCGTGTAATTACTAAGCCTCTCAGCCGAGCTTTCTCATCTACAAAATGAGAAGAATGACATTTGACAATTTACAGAGTTATAAAAGATATAATCTAGTCAGTCGTTGTCCACGCAATGGTATATCACATTTACTAAGACCAGAGCCTACTTTAGAACGTGAAAGATGTACATACAAATGAACCCTGAAAAATCATTGTCTGACTTTTGCCAACTGTAATATCTTTGTTTAGAGAAAAAAAAAGGAAGAAAATTTGAATTTTCTATTATGACAAAATATTCAATTTACCTTGTCTTTACTTTTTCTCCATGGAGCCCATATACATATAGAGTGTGTGTTTCTGGACAGTCAGAATAACTGTTTTTAAGCCTTAATTTTATTATTTCCCATACTGATTTTTCCTCTTCATCTCGTCGTTTAATATGACCAGATGCTTGCCCTAGTAATTTCTTTCCCTTGTACCTTGACTTAGGAAAGTTTGTCCATTCTTTACAAATGGCCTTCCCTGGTTTTCCTCTCTCAGGCTGAAAGGTCTCTTCGCTCCTCCTCCACATTGTCAGTCATTGTGACAGCTATTGACATTAAATTCAGTGGTGTTGCATGTCATTAAACTGCTCTGACTTTTAGTGACTTGTTCTTTCTTACTTTCATTTTTTTGAAAAATCGAGCAATCTAACAATTTCCATCATTTATTCCACAATGTTTTGCTAAGGACCACTCTACACAAGGCACTTTCCCTATGTTCCAAGGCCATAGAAATGAAAAAAAAATGTAAAAGAAAAAAAAAAGAATACAATTTACTATTCCCTTGCAGTGGGGAGAGATACACCACTAGCAAAGAAAGTCTGTGTGTTTTTCAGTGAGCTAAATGATGATAAATGCTATGGAGAAAGCAGGTGAAGAGAAGGGAATTGGACTGCTAGGAGCAGGGTAGCAACTGGGTTACAACTTTCAATGAAGACAAATTTCTTCTTCTAATGTTCCAAGTATTTATGCATTTGTACATTTGTCTCAGAAAGATGATAAGTTCCAGGGCAATGGAACATCCATAATTAATGTCTGTGGTTGCCTGCTGTGAGGAATATGGAATAGTGAATGAGAGTTAAGTTTTCCAGCCATGAAAATATTGGACAATAAGTCTGGATCATATTGGACAATAAGTCTGGATCTGCAACTAACTTGCTCTTAAACAAAACAAAAAAAAAAAAAAACAAGAAGCTGCTTTCTCTGCTTTCTCTCTCTGAAGCCCTGTTTCTTTCTCTGTATACTAAAACTGTCTACTCTATATAGTTATTATGGGCACGAAATTAGTATGCTGGCTGACCTATCGTAAGTACTGAACCACAGAAAGCTATTTTTTTTATTACATATAAAAGCTTGGTATACAACTTTATAAGTTAGAGATAAATATTGAATACTAAAAGACACATTAAGTTAGTCACTAAAGCAAAATATATTCTCATAAACAAACTCTACAATGTTTTACTTCCTCAGACATACTTTATTTTTAGATACTATGTATACCTAAACACCCATTCCTTCAGGGAAAATCAAAACAAAAAACAACCAAGGTGGTTGTCAGAACAAAATACAAATTCTAAATAAAATCTATAAATTACATCAGGATCTTGAAATAGTATTCCGTTCCTAGAATTGGGAATTGTACTGTAATTATGTAGAACAATAACCTTGTTTTCCAAAAGTTTATACTGAAGAATTTATGAATAAAGGATTGTAATGCCTGCACCTGATTTCCAGCCAGATCGGAGCAAACGTGTATGTCTGCATCCAGAAACATACACATATTTATATTTATATAAGCACTCATGCATATTTGGAAATTTAAGTTAAGCTAATACATGAAATCTTACAACTTGATAAATAAGTATGAAAATAATTCATTTTTTTAAAGGCATTATGGTGCCTTTCTGAAACTCAGTCCAGCAACTAAGTAGATATAAGTTCTAGACTAGCTTGGGCTTCATATAAACCAATCAATAAGACATGCATTTTTTTAAGGTGAAGAGAACTACATATTTAGAGCTACCTAGCTGAACTCATTTTATGTCAACGCAATGTTTGGTCACATACAGAGTATCACAGTCAGGTGGTAGAACATACATCTTCTTATCAAGCCTGATTCAAATGTTGATTTTAGCCACATCAGGGTCATAGTTTTTTCTTAGCCTGTTGGATCTGGGGGCTTTGCCAACCTTGACATCCATGATGATCACGGTGCATTCTCTTCAGTTGTCTTCATTGATGGCTCGGTGGCCAGGAAAACTTGATAATGATTTAGTGGTCAAGCTTGTTTCTTCAGAAGGCACTTTCCAGAAGCATTGGGGAAAGCTCTGGAGCTTTAGCATCTTGGGCCACTGAAAGCTGGGTGACCTGCTGAACCTTTTTCTTTTGTGCTTTCACACACTATCTGCTACTGCCTTATTGGCTTTTAAATTCTCAGCTTCAGCTTTGAGCATAGCTGAAGGCGTATTCTTCATTTTGAGAAACATCTTAAGGAAAAAGCAAAGTTCAGAGGATCATTTTTTATTTAAATTTTTATTTTTTATATTAATTATAATTTATTCACTTTGTATCACAACTGTGGCCCCTTTCCTCATTCTCTCCCAATCCTACCCTCTCTCCTTCATCTCCTTCCATGCAAGTCCATTGAGAGGCGAGGTCCTCTTCCACTTCCATCTGACCCTAGTTTATCAGGTCTCATCAGGACTGGCTGCATTGTCTTCCTCTGTGACCTGGCAAGGCAGATCCCCCTTCAGGGGGAGGTGGTCAAAGAGCCAGCCACTGAGTTCATGTCAGAGACAGTCCCTATTCCCCTTACTAGAGTACCCACTTGGATATTGAGCTGCCATGGGTTACATCTGAGCAGGGGTTCTAGGTTATCCCTATGCATGGTCCTTGGTTGGAGTATCAGTCTCAGAAAAGACCCCTGTGCCCAGATATTTTGGTTCTGTTGCTCTCCTTGTAGAGCTACTAAATTCAGGTTATGTCCTGTCCTGAAAAACAGTATTCACAGTATAGCATTTTCATAAGAAAATTTGAAGTCAAGCTGTAACATATTATTCAAGACACTATCTTGTTTGCCTTTTAACATGGACAGATGCATGCATGGCTTCTGTGGGTGTGAGCCTCAATTTTTTGAGTATCTGGAGTCCAGTGTGGCCTACTAGAGTCACATTCAAGTCTCAAACAACTCCCAATTTTCATTATCACACTCTCAAGTTATTTTTAAAAAAGATTTATTTATTTATTGCTTATACAGCATTCTGTCTGCATGTGTGCCTGTGTACCAGATCTCAGTATAGACAGTTATGAGCCACCATGTAGTTGCTGGGAATTGAACTCAGGACCTTTAGGAAGAACAGCCAGTGTTCTTAACCTCTGAGCCATCTCTCTAGCCCCTCTCAAGTTATTTTTAAAAATAAAAATAAAAGTATAGACTTTCAACCTACTACTTTTTTTTAGGTATCTCTAATTCATCAAAATTTTATGTTTTTTTCTAACTAAACACAGAACTTTGCTAGATTGTAGATATTAAGAAATAACACAGATGGAGTAATTAAGTGAAAACCAAGTTATACGAGGAACTACAACTTTTTTTATACTATCTTAAGATATTTGTATAATACTATGAGTGTTTCTGTTTTAATATGTGAAAAGTTGTTATTTTTCACCTTTGTTATTATTTTAAAAGAGACACACACTCGTGCAATGAGTACTAGTCACACACACAATCAGAACTACACACACACACGCACACACACCCCTTCACTTTACTGTCTATCTAGAAAGACCCCTTTTCAAAGAAAGAAAAAAAAAGCCCAAATAAAAGCCCCTCTAATCAGTTACAAGAGTGCTGTACCAATTACTTCCCTACAGGGTGACCTTTTCATCTTTTAATGGCATTTTTGGAATAAAATCGCCCTAACAAGTTGGGAGTGCTATATGTGTCACATTTCCAGTTCCGTTTTTTTTTCTCTGGTTGGCACTGAATAAGGCCTAATGTATTCATGACCTAATTAGAGTAATTTTTGAATAATAATGACCTCCTGGGGGAAACTTTTTTCTTCCTTGCTACTATTCAGACACATTAACTAGAACAAGTGTTTCTTCATCTTAAGTGTTTCTCCGGTTATTGGAAGTATTTTTGCTTCATTTAAAATGGAAATGATGTAACAGGAATCCCTAGAAGAAATGAGAAGCACTTTGAGTTTTCATAGTGCTTCCTTCCCTCAAAATGCCGTGTTCCTGTTGCATTGTTGCTAAGGCATTCCTACTGTCTGTTATCTTGATGGATGTGAATGGAACCAGGAGAGCCACGTGTGTAGAAAGCTTAGGTGATGCCAGTGACACGAACTACAACTGTTCCTCGGAGTTTCTGAATCTCTTGTAGAATGGTTAGTGTGCTAACCATCTTCTTTGCTATTTTATCCTTCTCTAATATAAACGTAGATGAGAAGGCATAGAAAAACAAACCAATATTGACACTATGTAGAATCTTATGGATCTTCCTCACCTGTGCCTACTAGGTAGTTGTCCTTTCATTTGAATGGAATGCAGACAATTATTTTATAGTTGTATGTATTTGTTTACATATAGCATTTACTTTCCCACAAGAGAGCAAAAGAGTTGACAGGCAGAGGACTCCCAGCTTCTTCTCCAGTGCAGGCTCACACTGCCTACTCGTCCACTTGCCCATCAAGATCTTTCTGTCTCACTATGTAATGTGATTCCTCTCTCTCGCGTGGCCTGGTACTTTTAGTCCCTGTGGATTCTAAGTTCTAATTAAATTGCTGTTATTCCTGAACTCTGCTTCTATCTCTCCGTTTAACAAAAACCTGGTTGTTACTTGAGGATCTAGATATTGTTATATTAGTCTTAGACACTGTATGTTTTCCCTCCAGATCCCATCTAAAGTATATCTCTGAGGTTGTGTTGAGGTTCTTGCTTCTCATTGCCTCTTTTTAAATCATCTTTCTCACTGTTCTTTTGATGTCCTTGCCTCTACAGTTCTTTAACAGCCGTTCCACCTACTATCAGTTTTTATTTTAGTCATGTAGTAATCATTCTCTTCCATTCTACCTATATTGCTGTTTGTAATTTAAATGTATCAGTAACCAAAAGACTAAAATCTGTACTTCAATAATACCTCTCCTATGTCAAAGTCACTTACTCTAAAGGGTAAAGTGAGCTGTCAGTGCTTTAGCCCCACTTGAATCAATCCTTGTTCACAAAACAATTTTCTCAAGGCTTCATCTCTTTCTTGTCCCTAAAACAGTGTTTTCTAGCTTAACCACACCTTGTATAGATCCACAACTCCATAAGCCCCTCACTCCCTTATTCTTATGTATTAGACAAAATTCAAAAACTATTAAATGCAAATCACTGATCTTATATAATTTACCTTTAAAGTGCTGAATTCTGTATAGGAGAACAACTATGTACACAAGCCTTTAATTTTATGATCATAAATTTCAAACATGCTTTTAGTATTCAACAATAGTACTGTATTTCCCTAGGCAATTGTATTTCCCATTCGCTGAACTAAATAGTTTGTACTTCCTTCTCATTCACTTTTTTTTATTACCAATGTGTCTTATTTGTATTTGATTTGATTTTTTCCTTTTTATTTATCTATTTTTATTACAATTTATCCACTTTTTTTATCCCAGCTGTAGCCCCCTCCCTCATCCCTTCCCAATCCCATTCCTCCTTCTACTTCTACTCCTATTCCCCTTCCCAAGTCCACTGATAGGGGAGGTCTTCCTACCTTTCTCTCTGACCCTAGCCTATCAGGTCTCATCAGGACTTATTTGTATTTTAAAAAAAGAGAGAGTGTGCTTAAAAAATGTTTGGAATTCTAAAGAGGAATTGGCATGTACATTATTGATGAATTTAGTTTGAAGTTTTAAAGGTTCTGAATACAATCTTTTTGCAATAGCTATCTGCACTCAAGTATGAATTGAAACTTTGTAGAACTACTTCCTTCAACACTCAGTGGAGGAGGCCGAATGAGAGTTGTGCTGGAATCCTTTTAGAAATGAGTAGGAATTTAAACAAGCTTTTCTTATGAGCTTCAGAAGAGTCACACAAATTGTCCTGACAGATAAAAGTGGATTCTAAAGCCAAGAAAGAATCACAAAACATTTGGATTTCACTGACAAGAAGGATGTTTAAGTTCCCCCCACCCAAAGCACAAACATCCAAACTTACATAAAACCCCCACCTGTGCTTAGGCTCAGTTTCTCTCCAGCTATCTGTGAACCTGCAATACTCAGATTTAACACCCTAAGGTCAGATTCCATCAACTGAAGACTGACAAAGTTTAATGGAGGCAGAGATTATGAGTGACACAGAGGAAACATTGTCTTCAGATACAACAGGACTGATAAACATATGAATTGGTGAAGGCAGGGGCAACATGCATAAGACCTGCACAGGTTCAAGCCAGAGGGGCTCCCCATAATAAGTGGAAGAGACAGGCAGAGGACTCCTGGCTGTCTCACCAAGAGGCTATTCACAATTGATACACTCCAGCAAAGGGATACTTCAATGAAGTATCAATGAGTATATCAATCGTACTCCAGGGCAGGTCCCATGTCCAGGAGTAGCTGCTCTCCACAAAATGAATTCTACTTTCATTTTGTGACTGTTTCGTTTTGCTGGTCTTTTGATTTTTGCTTTTGTGTTTTTTTTTATATAGGTTTTGTTTTATTTTCAATTTTATTGTACCATAAAAAGATTTTTAAATTTAAAAGTAGAACTAACAAAGTTTTTGTTGTTTGTTTGTTTGTTTGTTTGTTCATGTCTGATGTGGGTTTTTACACAGTAAAAACTCCCTTGGAGTTCCTCATATACACTTTTATTTTTTTCAGGTAAAAATCAACTGCTATCATGATAGTATGAAACTCTTTTAGTACTTTTACAAGTATAATAATAACAAGGGATTCTCGTGGTCAATAGTTCTGGAAACAACTGCCTTAATTGCCATATTTACTGGTTGAATGAAAGTGATATGTACTAAACAACTAAAAGTAAAACTGAATTTTGCTGAGGCGGAGAACAGAATATTACTATCTCCAGACTTAAGATGATGGAACCTGGCCTTGGGTTCTTAAAGATGATTCTACAGGTTCACAAATAGCAATACAGCCTATGTACAGTAGCTTCATGCAATCTAGAAATCCAAAGAACTGGGTATAGACAAATTTCAATGACCAGCATGTTCCCAGCTTATGTTTCAAACTGAACATGAACATGCTGGGACTTCAGAAGTCTTTGATCCTTCTTGCACAGGTGTTCTTCCAGGAGGTACTATGTGCTGTGATTTAGGCAGCAGAACTATGTGACAGAATCCATAAAGTCACCCCATGGGACAGGTTTCGTGGGGGAGGCTAAGAGAGGGGACACAAAGGCTGCCTCGGGATGAGGGTTGGCAGAAAAAAGAAAGAGAGGCAGAGGGAACAGATCCTTTTATAAGGTGATGCACAGCACGGGCAGGGTGAGAACATGCGGCTCTCAGCAGCAGTGGGAAGTGTGGCGCATCGTGGAGGCTGGGGATGCCATGTCCTATTGTCACCAAGTCCCTGGAGTCGGCTGTGGAGGTGCCTGAGCATTAACACTGTGGATATAAACGGACCCCTGGAAGCATGAATGTAGCATTTGGAGACATGTTTGGAAAACATAAATATTCAAAGTAAATTCTAGTCCAAGCAAAACATCTTGAAGTGTAAATATTGCCTCTGGAGTGATTGGTATATCAGTCAGGGCAGGAACACTTTTTACATAAAATGGTTGCATTTGCAATGACATCTACCACATCATTAATAAAAGAGGAGTTAATTTTACGATGACTTATTATTTTGTTTTGGATGCTTGTGTCCTCTAGTGTTCATGGGGAGTTAATCCTTAGTGGAAGGTTAGGTGACTAGGTCATGAGAGCTTAACCTTCACAAATGAGATTAATGCTTTATTAATTGAATGAAAGGAACCTATTTTTCTTGTTATTCCTTATGACATGTGAGGATAGTCTTTGGCATTTCTTCTTGTTGACTCCCACCAAGGCATCATCTTATAACCAGGGAGTGAGTTCTTCCAGACAGTGAATCCACCAGAGCTTCGATCTTGGACTTGCCAGCCTCAGAAACATTGAGCAGTAAATTAATCTTATTTATAAACTATCCACTTTAAGGTATTTTATAATATCTCAAAGATACTGAGATAAATACTATAACCATAAAAGGGAACACAAAATTCTTCCCAACAAAATGGCTTACACCAATTGTAACACTGTGGAGAAGAAGAAGAAGAAGAAGAAGAAGAAGAAGAAGAAGAAGAAGAAGGAAAATGAGTCTACTCCAATATTTATAACATGCATAACAATTGATTTAAGAAGGATCAGACATTTAAACACAACAGCTGAAATTGCCAACCCCTTGGGCAGAAAACAGGAGACTGCAGTGAATGCCACGATTCTGATGAGTTTCTTACATTGGAAAGAAGCCATTGATCATAAACTGGCAAATCTGTACTTCACTGACACTTAAAACTTCAGCTTATCAAGTGACACCATCAAGAAAATAATAAACAGGCAGCCCGTCAAATGAGAAAAACTTTTCTCACAAATATCTTACAAAGACCTTGTATCCAAATTATTTCAAGAATTCCGGCAAAGGAACAATACAGAGATAAGCTATTAAGTGGAACTAATGGGAAAGTACTTGAAAAACGCTTCACAAAGAAAGGAATGAGGATGGCTAATATGTTTGTGAAGAAAAAAAAAAGCAATTACAGCCATTTTTCATCAGGAAAACTAAAATGATAGTCATGAGGCAGTGTCTCACACTGTGCAGGACGGAAATAATGTTAAGCATTAAGAGAATGGTGCAGACACTCTCTGCTGCTGCAGGTGGAAGCAAAGTGGCACCGTGCATGAGGGAAAAATAGCAGTTTCTCACGTGAGCCTTGTGTGTGCCCTGTGTTCTGATAACCCCATTTCATGAGAATTGAAATATCTCGCCTTGATAAAAGTGGTCATAGCAGCTTCACTCATAGTGGTTTAAACTGTGAAATCACAATTATCCACAGAAATTAGAAAAAGTAAATAATTTGGAGTATATTAATCTAACAGAACAAGAAAAAAAAACATAGTAGGAGAGACAGGCAACAGTAATAGAGAAATATCAAAAACATTTTGAGCAAAAAATAAAACATTTTGAGCATAATATTTTGGGTATCAAAAAGTAAGTACCATTGTATTTTTTATAAAAGGGGTTCTAGAACAAAAGGCAAACCTATGAAATGTGGCTATGGGGAGTGGGGAGTGTCTGGGCTTGATGCAGGATTGCCTAAGAATGGGCCCAAGTTTATTTTTTTCTTATGTAAAATGCAAATGTCCTACAGTTTCATGGGCTAAACTTTACACAGGGGTTTGATGAAAACTCCTCTTAGCGTTCACTGAATACCTTCTACTTTATAACCCTGTACCTGCACACACTTCCTGAGAATACAAATACCTGGGGCACGTGTACCTCAAGTGAGAGGCTGAAAGGCCATTCTCCAAAGCCGTAAGCTATTAATGTCTGTGCTATATCTGTCTGACCATCCAATACAAGACAGCACGTGTCCAGGTGACGGGCAAGATTAAGAGTTTCTCTCTGCCTGCCCACTATCTAAAAACAGCTATTTTAGACCTTTGGCAAATCTCAGCTACCCTTCCCCCATTTTCCCTCCCCTTCTCTTCAGGGAAGGGGTGGACCCCATGTGTACCAACCCACCCTTAGCACGTCAAGTCACAGCAGAACTAAGAGCACCCTCTTCCACTGAGGACAGGCAAGACAGCCCAGCCAGGAGAAAGGGATCCAAAAGCAAATAGTAGAATCAGAGACACCCCCTACTCCAGTTGATAGAGAACCCACACGATGACCAAGCTGCACATCTGCTACATATGTGAAGGATGAGGGGGTTTAGGTGCAGCCCATGCATGTTCTTTGGTAGATGTCTCAGTCTCTGTGAACCCCCTTGGGCCCTTAGTTTACTCTGTAGGTCTTCTTGTGGTGCCCTGGACCCCTCCTAATCCCTTAATCCTTCCTCCCACTTTTCCACAAAATTCCCCAAGATCCACCTATTGTTTGGCTGTAGGATTTCTGCATCTGCTTCTATCAACTGTGGATGAAACCTTTTCAGAAGACAGTTATGCTAAACTCCTGTCTGAGGGAGGAGGACACAAAATATTACAACATAAAACTTTACTAATCAATTCATTTTCTTAAAAAATGTGTAAATGAATGATCTATGAAAAACATTATAGCAAGCTCTGTAATATATGTGTGTGTGTGTATAAATGTGTATTTATATATGTGTGTATTAATACACACACACACACACACTCACACATATATACACTAGCTTCCAGTTTGGAGGTGTTTTGTGTCCACTTAGTCCTCTTGTGTAACGACTGACACTGACAAAGAAGTTAGGAATAAATAAGCCAATAAACCCCATGACCAACAAAGAGACTACTCAGTATTGCTCTTTTTATTTTTCTGAAATTTGAGTGTTATTAAACTGACCCAATCGATTTCAATTCACCTTCCAGAGGGTTCCAAATCTCTCTGAGGGAGTGATAACCCTATGGTCCTCTGTACCCTTCAAAGTTCCTCTGAGGACTGAACGGTTGAGGCTATGTGTATAGTGATTACAGCAAAATTGTCAAAATACCCTGCAATGCTGTTTAGGAATATAGAGAGAAATACAATCGCTAGAGTCAGAAATGCCCTATGTGACTTTGCTCCCACTCTTTAGGTACTTCCTTTTTTTTTTTTTTAACACACTACATGCCTCTGGAAAGATAAATAGTCCTTACTAGCTTTTGCTTTCCTTCCTTACAAATATATTTAAAAAGGTGTCAAACTCACAATTTTAAAATAAAATTATCTTTCACTTATAAAATATTTTGTTAAATGAATTTGGATAGAATATCAAATAGCAAGTTTGGGTAGAAAAGGTAGCATATAGTTCTAAATCTATAAGGTTTATTTTCTCCTTGTGTTTGTCTTATACTGTCAGTTTAGCTACAGGGATGCATTTAACTGTATCAAACTCTTCTATAATCCTGAGTTTGGGCAACAAGAATTTGGACAAGTAAGGGGAAAAGATTTGTGTCTTTATGATATTACTTTAGGTTTCCGTTATGATGTTGTGCAACACAAATCAGCCCCAATTCCTCAGCAGGTGTAAGGTATAAGGGCCTGAGTATTTATGATGCCATCTCAAATTGCAATCATCTCTTTAGCTCACACTTTAATTGCACTGGAAAATTCACTCCTAAATAGAGCCATGAGATGTGCACGTGGATTATGAATTTATGTATGTGGATTATGATGTTATGCATTTAAGAGGAAAAAAAATAGCACAGATGGTTAGGCTCCATAAACTACTTCATTGGTGTTTCAAATAAGCCCAGGTACAATTTAGGCAGCTGGAAGGAAACACAAAAAGAAAAGGAGAAAAAAAATATTTGCAGATAAAAAAATCATTGCTTTCTGACACTGAAATAGGAAATTAGCTTTTGAAATTTTTCTTCCTCGTTACAAAGTTTGGATAAGTGTATCTTTCATCTTTGCAATTTACATCTAGGTCAGTTACACTTGAACCAAAGTTCAGCTCCTAAGAAACCAAATGAATTTGTTTGTAAGCAGACATGGAAATCCCAGTTGTTCTTCATATTCACTGAAAATGGGATATCATTTCAAGTGCAGGAGGCCATTATATTACATTAAATGTTTCCCATATCCTGAACTTTTTGATATTGACCTTATATGATAGGGGTAGAAGCCATCTATTAGAGAGGAAATTAGAAGCACATTTCTGCATCATAGTCATGGGTACTGGGAAATTTGAAACCCAGAGGAAGCTCAAACTGCTTAGAAAAGTTGTGACTGAAGTTTACTTCCATTTAGCTGAAAAAACAACTGAAGAGTGGATAAATAAAATACCTACCATCCAGTGCTCTGAGGTTGCTATCCATTTACAGAATGAGCTTGTTCAGAGAAGTAGAGAGTCTTACTATTGAGCTACTGCTCATAATTCATTCTAAATCCCTAAAGGAAGTGTGTCAGTCAATTCATCTCCCTGTGACAATGTTCCTACTTTAGTATTTGGGAAAATAAGAGAATGACTAGTTCCTAAATAAAGATATCTGTCTTAGAATTGGCAGCAGACTGCTGAGCCTAGACAAATTTACCCCAGAGAACCTTCAGCTCAATCTATAGCTAAGTATATTAGACCTGCGAATTGTTTCCATGGAGGGACTTATACCCTACAGTACCACATATGTTTAAAATTGTATTAGGAACCGTGCATAGAGAAAGCCTATCTTCATAAGACAAGGCATGAACTTTTATACCTCTTTTATGTGAAAACATGCAGCAGAATTCAGCACCTTTTTGATTTACCCACATTTTCCCTATACTCATCTACAAGTCTCTATGCCTTGAAGATATAACAGAAAAAGACAGACCTTACCGAATTTGCATTATAACCAAGTAAACAAAAAAAAAAAACCCAAATAAAGTAATATAGATAAAATATAATTGTAGATATACATTAACTATAGGTGGGGAAATAAAGTGTAAAATTCTGACCTGCAGTTGGTCTGTCACAGATGGAATCTAGACAAGATGACAAACACACATGAAGAAATGATAGGAAGAACATTATTGACAAAGATAAGCTATCTGAAAAAAGCTTGATCTCAAATGAGTTTAGTGTACCTGGAAACACTTGAAGCTCAGGATGGTGAGAATGAGAAATGAAAAAGAATGTTAGCAGCCATTAAAGTTAGAGAAATGAGCTAGTTCAACAGACAGCCCTGCTTCTGAATAATGTGGATTCCCTGGCTGCTTTTGTTTGCTTTAGTTTGATGGTAGGCATTAAAATCAAGGCCTTGAACATACTCTACAAGAGCTCTACCAATTAGCTGTTTCCAAGCCCAAACAGCTGCAATTTAAAACTATGAAATATATACTATGACTAGGAACAAAAGGGTGAGAGCAGCAGAAAGTAGCTGCATAGAAGGAAGGGTAAAAAGTGTCGCATGACCAAATTTCCAATGTTACTATGTTACAATTTGTGAATACACAATCAGGCACAAGGGCAGGAAAAAAAGAAAAAAAAAAAAAAAACTATGGGAGTTACTGGGAGTCTAAAGAAGTGCAGGCGAAAGGAAATGAAGAGAGTGGCTTTGTAAAGGGCATTGTTTCAGGATGATGACCTGCTGCCAAATTTCTTGTTTCAAACTTAAAGTATCATGGATCGTTGACAGACAGGCTTTTGTTGTTTTCAACGCATTTTACACCATGGGAGACATTACTGCTGTGAATACTCTAAGATAAATGTCCCAAGATAAAAGAGCAAGGGCATCACAAGATCCATAATCAGGTGAAAGGAAAGGCTTCCCAGTGCACAAGTACTAAGCCTTACTTCAGATGGAAGAACAACATTTCATCAGTTCCAACAGAAGGAAACTCAGTATCAATCAACCCAAATGTGGGCAGGTTAGTAGACTTGATGGAATACAAGTGATGACCTCCACCAGAATGCTTCTATTTCAATAATTAAATATCCAGCACAGAAGCCCGAACGGAGATCTTACTAGGTGTTTCCAAAGAGAGAAAAAAAATATATATGAAAAAGCCCCCTCACTTAAAGGGTAAAAAGGGTGAATTTACCTTAGAAATACTGTTCCTGGAAATATAAAGTTGCACTGAATATATGCAGTCACTGTTTAGAGCATATTAGTTATCAGAGTCTAATAAATTCTGAACATTATTTCTGACACTGACATCAAGACTTAGAGTAATAGAGTAGTGAGGTTTACCAACTATAGTTTCAACATATTGGAGGAAACCTAATTTGAATCAATATTAACAAAAAATCACTACATCCTAAACTAAGTTAAAAACAAGCTAAGAAACACAATGTATGGACTCATGGTGACTAGCAGACTGTTGGGATCACTGGCTTGAGTAATTAGAACTAAAATAGGTAACTTAGAGTAAAAGTAGGAAGAGAGATAGAACTGACATGACTTCAAGCTTTTGGAGGTGGGGTTACAATGGGTAGTAAACCCCTTAAGAGTGGTTGGTTGGAATTAAAGAAAGGATCACTGCAAATGGGAAGAAAAAATTTTAAGCTTCTGCATTAACTGCTGGTGTGGTATATAGAACAGTAAGTATGCAAGCACATTCAGAGAAAAGAGGATGACCCCAAAAGGAAGCAGTTGCAGATGATATGGACCTCTGTGGTGTATAAAGAATGGACTGCAATGAGTAAAAAGAATGGTCTTTCCTATCCTTCCACGTCAGTACTCAGAAAGAGCCACCAGAGATGCAAGAAAACAAATGCTTTCTTCCAAGGGTTACCTGTACCCTTTGATCCCAGGAATATGTACAATTTGATATGCAAGCATTAAAATATGAAGGAATATTTTGTAGGAAGTCTAAAGTGAGGAGGGACTTCAGGTTAGAATAGGATCCTATGGAGCCTCCTGATATCAGTCCCCCTGCTGACAGATACCCAAGAGGCTTCTACTTCTTCTGGTAGTGAATGCTTTGAACAAAAATGAAAACAAAGGAGAATACAGTAGTTACTTTTCTCTGCAATCAAACAGTTGGCAAGAAGCAAGAGAAGGTGGATTTATTTGGCTGAAGGTTCCAGAGGGACCACTCCATCATAATGTTAAGGACCTATGGCTGCCAGCTTAGCCCCAGGTCCAGAGGATTCTGCAACCTGCCAGAACAGTGGCCCCAGCCAGACACCATGCGTTATACAAATGTGAAGGTCTGTTTTACATTCACACCATGACAGGGAGTTAAATCCTCTCATTTTCATTTTATTGTTTACCAAACTAATCACTGTACCTTTACTCTCAAAGTCAGTTTCTTGAGCATTAATGGAAAATACTGGTTTTAAAGCATCTCATACCTTGAAAAGGAGGGGCTTGTCCAAAATGCATGTATAATGAACTGTCTCTTTTCCTTTCTTGTGAGAAATACTCGCAGGAAATGTAGGTGTAAAACACAGTCTGAATTACTTAGCTCTAATTAGAATAACGCAGTTTTGCACCATCTTTCTACACTTAACACAGCAAAAGAATCTGCTCAGAATGTAACTTAACAGAGATGTGAATTTCTGGGACTTATATGAGATGGCAAGGACTGTATGTATTCTTTCTTGTCTTGGATAACAGCGCCCATGTAGTTTGCCTGCCATGGTTATTTATAGCAACACTTTCATCCAAAAAAAAAAAAATGTCCATACTTGAGCAAAATGTATTCACGTTTAGGAATAGGGCATGAGAAATGAATCCTCATTTTGAAACCTCAGATCCATCCACACTCCGCAACTCCATTTTAAGGGGTGGTTCTCTCTGCTTAGCCAGTTCGGCTCATTATGTATTCTCTGCATCATACGGTCTTCCTACACTAGTTCCTGGTGTGTGGAAATGTCTTCGAGACTCCATAGGCATTATGAGAAAGGCAAAGTGATATAATTGGTAACAACCGATGCCAACTCTGAAACAGCAACTAATGTAATGCGCTATGTATAATTTAATACGCATCCATGGAAGAATACATGTGTGATCCCAGGCAAATACACCTAGCAGTGTTTATTATGTCTCATGTTCTCTGAATTATTTAGCATATATTAACTTGGGTAAACCTAAACACCTAAAAACCTTAAAAGAAAAAAATCTAAAAACTCAAAAACACTGAGTTTCTACTGATGTTACTTCTACTTTACTGTGAGCAAAACTTGATGGATACTATATAGCAAAATTTTGGAAGAGACTGAATTCAAACCTACAGATCTTGGTCCTCGAGCCAAAGTTTTTAATGTCAGACATACTGCCTGATAACCTTCTGATTAAAATATATATATAATGATTATATATATATATATATGTAATTATACGTATTTATATATAAATTTTTCCCTGCCCTAAATCTTGTGAACCCTTAACTGATTGCCCATTTGTCTTTTCATATTGTTTTATCTCTCTTATTTCAGCCATGTACCCCACTGAGTTATTCTCTGTGGATTAAAATGAGCGATATTGAGGGTTTTATTATCTGTGCAGAGCTCCTGTCTTTTCATTCACAAAAATACCAAAAAACAACAACAAAAAAACCTTCCATGATTATGAGCTTTCTCACTCTTAAAACTAGCAAGAGGAGGAAGAGGAAGAGGGAGGAGGAAAATTAACATTCACTGCAAACTCACTGTGCTGCAAATTATGTAATTTCTCATTCAGTCTTCATGTCAGACTTGAATATATTTATCTCATTTTTAAAATAAGGAAAATGGAGTTTAAGGAACATAAATAGTTTTTCCAGAGTAAGAGAAAGTCACAGAATCAAGATCTGAGCCTCAGACTAGGACCTGCACAGCTAGACTGTGCTCCTGTTTTATGCTAATGGCAAAAACAACTCCATTTTTCCTAATTGCTTGTCTGTGATGCTCCTTCACTGGTGCTACAAGAAGCGAAGGGAAAGACCTGCTGTATTGCCTTTGCGGGAGACAGTCAGATCTTTGATATAGTGTGAGATGAAAGGGATAGCCCTCAACACAGTGCTTGCGCAGGACTAATGCTTAGCTCTCTGGTCATAAATTACACGTGTGGATGGATGCACTTCATCAGCACTTCCAAAACAGGAGAGCTCAGTGCTGAGTTATGCCAAGAAATGTTGCTGCACCTCGGGCATATATGATACCAGGGGGAAAATGAAGGGGAAAGCTGTGCGAAAATGACAATAGCAGCCAAGGACACAAAACAAGCCCCCTGATAGAGACTGACCTTGACAAAGCCCAAACCTTGTTCAGATTTTTAGCAAGAGGCATTAGCAAGGGTTAGTAACGGGTGTGAATCTTCAAAGTAATGTGACAAGTGACACCATCCTACATTCATAAAACACCGAACTTCTCATTCCCTAAGACGAATTGGATTCATATTTTTTTTTAAACGGAATAGTCCAGATTCAAGGCAGCAGTAGTTTCTACTCTGAAAAGGAAGTCAAAGTTTAAACAGGTATAATATTTTTGAGTGACAAAATATTGAAAGAGACATTAGACAAGAGGCTCCAGAACCCGCACAGAGAACATGCAGGTTGGCAGCATTTTATTTTTTGGCCGTTTCAATTGCTTTTCTAGTGTAAAGAGAATGCTTCTGACATGGTACAGGGGCATGTCTATCACAGTGCTAAGCTCACAGGGCGTGCACATTCATTGTTTTGACTATTTTTGTCTAGCAGACAGACATGTTACTCACTACAAAAGAGTTTAAGGGCCAAATAATTCTCATGATTGGGAGACGTACAGGGCTTCTGTCAGCTTATTTTAATGTACAGTTAATGTATTATAGTAGGAAAACACATGAAAATAAATAGAGGGTAGATGATGAAGAGAGAATAAGGATAGTAATGCATGTATGCAGGATGGGAGTAGCTCCTAATACTTACTGAATAAAACTAAATTGCCCCTCAAAGGAAAATTGACTAAAATATGGTTTGTGTGTGCATTTAATAGTAGGAAAGTTACCAGAGTTGATCTAGCACCATATTGAAATTACCTTCTCATCTTCCAGTTAGAAAACCTGAGATTAGAAGAAGAATATTAAGAGAACTTGATCATTTTTTTCCCTATATCTGGGCTTCTACAGTGAGATTTTAATCATAAATAGAAATGTATCTTCATATGTCATTCACACATGTATATTAACATATATTATTGTTAATATTTCCATATATGAATATACATACATTGAGAATCTATATCTAAAACTTCAATATTTATTAATTCAACCATGGATCAAAGATATATAAAGATACAGTACACAAGTGTTAAACATGGATGAAACTTTCTGGTCATTATTCCCTAAATAACAGAATGCAACAGTTATTTAAAGAGAGTTGTATTAAGCATTGTAGGTGATGTAGAGATGGTTTTATGTGTTAAGGAGGATGACGTATGTATGTTGTACAAAAATATAACATTTTTTTTTATAAGAGACTGAAGCCTGGGTACTATTTGGTGTGAAGGGAAATTCCCTTTGGGATATGAAAGGACAACCTATATAAATTTGATATGTGTGTGTGTGTGTGTGTGTGTGTGTGTGTGTTTGTCTGTATTTTCACATATAGTTTAGGAAATTAAGAAGGCAGATTGACAGATACAGAGATTTATAATCTAGGTATTAACAAAATGACTTCTATTTAACATCTATTTGATGTTCAGACAAACAAACTACAGATTTCTTGTACATTTAGGGTGTGAAGATGGGCTGACTGGGAGTCTGCAATCAGCATTCAGTCTACATTTGACTTCTCAGTTAAGTTCTTTTTTTGTTGGAAGTGAGAGCTGGGGTTAATGGAGTTTTGATACTATTATATTATGTATCCAATGATAATTTCAAAGCTCTATAGAGATTTTTCTCAGGTTTTGACTGCAGTTCCCACTTATTTATATCTGGCACAAGGGAGAAAATAATCATTTCGTGACGATTCATGTCACAGATCTATTTTAAGAACCAGGATGCTACCTGACGTGATCATCCTATTATTGTTGTTTCCAAGATGAGATGGAGGCTGTTTCCCATTAATCTGCCTATGAAATGTGCAGCAATGAGTGTGCTCTGAATTAGGTTTCTAGATTTGCTATTTACTCGCTATGTGACCTTGAACATATTCTAAGCCATTGTATGGACTTCTTTTTTTTCTCTCTCTCTTAAAAGGAGTGGTAATGTTCTTTAATTTCTAGGGATGCTGTAGGGATTAAAATGGGTAAAAGTCTGTTAAAGAGATTTTGGCACACTCTCCAACATACCTACCCTGTCACAAACGTCCAATAGCAAATACAGAAGACAATGTTCATGCCTAAGTATCCTCAAAGTTCATTTGTCTCTTCAGCTCTTTCTTCTTGCAGATTGGTAACCTAGAGCCTGAATGGAGTAAGTTACTTGCCATGGTGCTTAGATGTGGAGGCAGGACAAAGGCTCCAATTAAAAATTGCTGATTCCCTGTTTTAGCTGGTTCCCAATTGGCCTTAATTGGTCAAATGTAATGTATCTGAGATAGCATCAAAAACAGTGGTTCTGCAAATGAGAATGACTAGGCTGTTAGGGTACAAGAACCTTAGCCATGATGCAGTGTTTGGAGAGGACACATTGTTTCTGAGTTTGTCATGAAGCAGGCCTCAGCAGTCTCTTGAATTTGCATCAGACTGGCTGCCTGAATTCTCTGCATTGAAGAAGCATTGATCCCTGTCTTTTTTTGGTTTCTCTACTTTATGACCTCCAGACAGCATTACTTCATTCCTCAAGCAATTATTGAACACCTTCTACATGCTAGATAAAGCAGTAGATTGAGCCTTACACAATACAGAGAGTCCACTGCCCACACCCCCTCCTCATTCCCAGGGGCATTTTCTTAGTTGTATAAAAACCAACACATTATTCTCTCAGATTCTTGGCAGACAAATTATTTATGAGCTATATTCCAAGGTCCCGGAACATAACAACTTCCTGGTAGCTGACTGATCCTAAGTCTTTGAGGGAAACTAGTTTGTAATGATCGTACTTGGTAAAAAAAAAAAAAAACTCACAGCGAGCTCTTGGCAGCTGAAGATAGGTGAGTTGGAAGAAAGCAAGATTCACTATTAATAATGAGCCCATGTCATACACTAGTTTACCTAAGACCCAGGGTCTTTTCTGTCTTGCTTCCAAAAAGCAGTGAGCCTGAGAAGCCAGGAGCTGAGCACTGACTAATTGGAATGAACCAGCATGAAGAAGATGACCCAGGGACCAAGATGATGTCTGCTTTAGTTAGAGGATAGGGAAGTGTATTTTAGAGAAATGCTATTATTTACTAAAATTAATGGAAACCTGGGTTCAGGATGATCCTTAATGAGAGCTTTTGCTTATTTTTCACTAGTGTTACTTGCTGACCTAATTAATAAGAAGTCAAAAAGTCATTTATAGAGGAAAATAGGGAGAACAAGAAAAGCTGTGATTTTTTTTAAAAGATATTCAATATCACTTGAAGGGGAAAACATTTTAACCATAACATCTGAATGATGTTAATTGTAAATATTATGTTTAATATGTACTAATCACCGGTTTCATAGTTTGTAGATACAGAGGTCATGTAAAGGTGCAGGCACAATGCACACAATTATATTCTGGTTTCAGACTATAAAGTGGAATGAGCTATCATTAGTAACAATTATTCTAATCTTTCAAAATATCTTAAAAATCTTAAAGCCAAACACCAAATCCTATTTTTTTAACCCGCCCACTTATGAATAAGAAAATGTATGTGTCCATTTTTTTTTTAAATCAGCTTCAAGTTACTGATGCTTTGGAGATAATCTGTGTCTGAAAAGCAAAGGTTCTTTTCACTATCAAAATCAGTCTCTGTAAACTGATGATACATCCGTCAACCTCAGTTTTTAATGTCTGAAATGAAGACATTGTATTGGGCATCCGTAGTGGTAAATGTACATCAATCCTGTAAGTTGACCAGTACATGTATCCTACAGGAAAGGTCTTTCCTCTATTAGTAGACTATTCCTAAACTTACTCTAAGTAGATAGATGCAAACTGAATAATACATTAACAAACCTCCTTCCCTGCAATATTAGCCAAAGTTTTACAGTAACTGAAAGTTGTTTCTGAGGATATCTACAAATACCTGTAGATAAATGAATTTTGATTTTGTTTTAAACTTTAAATTAGTGCATGCATATAGAAATTTTCCATATTTATGAGGTAAATGTGATAATAAAAGATGTATTTTTACATCATGTGTATATTCAGCCAGTTCCAGTTATTAGAGTATCTTTTTTTTTAAAGTATTTGTTTATCCACTTTACATCCCAATCACAACCCCCTCCTTCCTCTCCTCCAGTTCCTGCCCATCCATCCGCTTTTCCCCCTCCCTTCCCCTTCTCTTCTGAAAAAAGGCGCTCCCATATCAACCTGCCTCAGCAAAACAAGTGACATCAGAACTAAGTTCATAATCTTCCACTGAGGCCAGACAAGGCAGTCCAGCCAGGGGAAAGTGATCCAAAAGGAGACAACAGAGTCCCCTTCAGAGACAGACCCCACTTCACTTGCTAGGGGACTCACGTCAACCCCTGACACTATTAACGATACTCTGCCATGTTTGCAGACAGGATCCTAGCATAATTGTCTTCTGAGAGGTTCCACTCAACAGCAGATGGAAACACATGCAGAGCCCCACAGCCAAGCTTTAGGCAGAGCTTGGGCAGGTCTTGTGGAATTGCTGAGTGAGAAAGGTATTCTGTACTTGGAGAGGGACAAGAACTCCACGAAAAGACCTACAGAGTCAACTCACCCAGGCCCATGGGGGCTTACAGAGACGGAAGCACTGACACAAGAGCAGGAGTGGACTGGACCTAGGCGCTCTGCACATATGTAGAGTATCTTGGTGTTGACGGATTTAAAGTTTCCTCACTTTTAGATTTGGAGATACCTAATAAACAGTTATAAACTGTGCTGTCGGTACTGTGCTAATAAAACACTGGGAATTGTTTTCCCTGACTGTATTTTCATAACCATCAGTGACTATCTCTTTGTCCTCTCTCTGCACACATTCTAGCCTCATGTGATAAGTGTTCTGCTGTGTACTTGAAATTTATTATTATTTATTATTGTTATTCTCTTTTTGTGCTGTAAACATTTTATGTCCAGCTCAGCTTAATGAACCTTACGGTGACGGCCTAGAACCTGGGGTGGGGTCTAACAAGATTAGGAGAATATTCTGAAAGAACTGGGTAAAATAAAGGCAGTGAGTTCAAACAATCACTGGCTGCTGGTGAGGCAGGAGGGGAGAGTCCAGGTAGTGGGTGGGGATAGGAGAGAAACTACAGCACCTCAGTAATGCTGGCTGCTAGAACCAGAGCAGCTCCTATTCCTTTTATTATTATGTTTTTATTGAGAGAAATATGTATGTGTGAGTGTGTGTGCCCACTAAGAGGATGTTTAGAGGACAAGTTTTTTATTTGTATTTTTTAATTTAATTTTATTTTATTAATTACACTTTATTCACTTTGTATCCCCCCATAAGCCCCTCCTTCCTCCCCTCCCATTCCTACCCTCCTTCCCCATTCTTCATGCATGCCCCTCCCCAAGTCGACTGATAAGAGGGGTCCTCTTCTCCTTCCTTCTGATCTTAGTCTATTTTTAAGAGTTGTTTCTCCTTTTCTGTACTAGAATTTGGGCTTGAACTTTGGTTTTCCAGCTTGCAAAGCAAGCATGTTTACTGACTAAAAACCATAGATGGCACCAGAAACCAAAAAACAAAACACTCATCCAACAAAGACAGAACCAGATGTCACCACCTAAAATTGTAATCTTCAACCCATATACCTGGATGCCAACACAATCAACAACAGCCAGGACAATATATGTCTACTGGAGCCCAGCAACCTGGTTGCAGCAGGCTCTGAGTATTATGACAAATAAAAAATAAAAATAAAAAAGACTTTAAAATGGCCTTTATTAATCTGATAGAAAGCCTTAAAGAGGAAATGAACAAACTATTAAAGAAATCTATGAAAACAGAAACAAACAATGAGAAGAAATGAATAAAAAGTTTCAAGATCTGAACGTAGAAAGAGAATTTATAAAGAAAACCCAGACAGAAAAATCTAGAAAAATATATTTAGGAACATAAACTTCAGAGACAATGTTCACCAACAGAATACAAAGATAGAAGAGAGAATCTCAGACACTGAAGACACAATAGAAAAACAAATATGTCAGCCAAAGAAAATATTAAATCTAAAATATCCTGGCACAAAACATCCAGGAAACTTGGGCCACTATGAAAAGACCAAATCTAAAAATAACAGGGAAATATCTAGGAAGGTACAAGAAGCACACAAAACACCAAATAGATTGAACCGGAAAATAAAGTGTCCTGGGCCCTTTAGTTTTTAATAGTTAAAAACTAAATATACAGAAAAAGAAAGAACATTAAAAACAGCAAGGGAAAAAGATAAAGTAACACATCAAGGCAGTCCTGTTAGAATTACACCTGATATTTGAATGGAGACTTTAAAAGCCAGAAGGGCCTGGGGAGATATGCTACAGATGCTAAGAGACCATGGATGCCCATCTAGGCTACTGTACCCAGCAAAAGTTCCAATCACAAAATATAGAAAAAAAATAAAACATTACCTGTTTAAAAAAAAATTAAGTAATAACTGTCTGCAAATTCAGTCCTACAAAAATACTATAACAGTGGTTCTCAACATGTGGGTAACAACACTTTCACAAGAGTTTCCTAAAGCCATCATAAACAGAGACATTTATATTACAATTCATTGCAGCAGCAAAATTAAGGTCATGAAGTAGTAACAAAAATAATTTTATGGTTGGGCCCCACCACATGAGGGACTAGATTAAAAGGTTACAGCATTAGGAAGGTTAAGAACCACTGCACTAGAAAGAAAACTCCAACCTAAAGAGATTAACTTTATTCAAGGAAACACAAGGAATAAATAATCCCAGACCAGTAAATCAAAACAGGAGAAACAAACAGGCAAGCATTCACATCGCATGCATGAACTTCAAGATAACAAGATAAGAAGACTTGATAAAGTCTGCTCATTGATATCTCTTAACACCAATCTCCCAATCAATGGGGTCTCAAATCCCCCCCCCCAAAAAAAAAAAAACTAGCCAGATATGGTGGTACATGCCTTTAATCCCAGCATTTGGGAGGCAGAGGCAGGCCAGTCTCTGTGAGTTCAAAGCAAGCTTGGTCTTCAAAGCTAGTTCCAAGACAGTGAGGGCTATGCAGAGAAACTGTGTCTTGATAAAACAAAACTGAAAAACAGCAACAATAACAAAGGGGAAGACTAACAGAAAGGATGGTAAAACTGGATCCATCCTGCTGCATCCAAAAAAACAAAACAAAACAAAACAAAAAAATCAAAAAACAAAAACAAAAAACAAAATACAAACAGCAAGCAATGACATCACCTCTGAATAAAAGGATAAAAAATATATTTCAAGCAAGTGGGCCAAAGAAGCAATCTGTATAGCCATTTTAATATTTGACCAAATAAACTTCAAGTCAAAACTAATCAGAAGACAAAGGAAGAATACTACATACCCATCAAAGGAAAAACTACCAAGAGGACATAGAAATTATTAACATTTACCACCAGACACAAAGGCTATACATGGCAAATGACACCATCATTTGGATGAAGCAGGAAGCTACAGAATGAGAAAAGATTTTTACCAACTACACATCAAATAGAGGACTAATATCCCAAATACATTTTTAAAATATCCTACAAATTATACATCTCTGACATAATCTAATTGGCCTGCTGTTTGAATACCTCCCCCTGAGGGGGGAGCAGCCTTACCAGGCCACAGAAGATGACATTGCAGCCACTCCTGATGTGATCTGATAGACTAAGATCAGAAGGAAGGAGAGGGGGCCCTCCCCTATCAGTGGACTTGGGGAGGGGCATGCGTGAAGAAGGGGTGGAAGGGTGGGTCCTGAAGGGGAGGAGGAAGGGGCTTATGGGAATATATAAAATGAATAAAGTGTAATTAATAAAATTAAATTAAATTAAAAAGAAAACAAATAACACAATTAAAATGGAGTACAGATCTAAACAGAATTCTTAAAAAGAAAAAAAAAATCAAATGACTGAGAAACACTTAAAGAAATGTTTAATATCCTTAGCCGTGAGGGAAATACAAGTCAAAACTACTTTGAGATTTCATCTTACACCTGTCAGAATGGCCAAGATCAATAAACCAAATGACAGTTCATGCTGGCCAGAATGTGAAGTAAGGAGAACACTCGTCCATTGCTGGTGAGAGTACAAAGTTTTATAGCCATTATGGAAATCAGTGTGGGCATTCCTCAGGAAGATGGGAATCGATCTACATCAAGGCTCAGCTATACCACGCTTGGGCATATATGCAAACTATGCTTCATCCTGCTGCAGAGACATTTGCTCAAGCATGTTTGTTATTGCTCCTTTCATGGTCGCCACAAATTAGAGACAAAGGACATGATCCTCATCTCCTTTGAAGATGACTAAAGAAAAAGTAGTACCTCAACACAATCAATTATTACTCAGCTATTCTTAAAAAATGAAATCATAAAATTTACAGGTAAACAGATGGAACAAGGAAAAGAAATCATCTTGAGTGTGATATCCCAGAACCAAAATGAGAAATATGCTATGTATCTGGAAATGCGTATATAACCTGTCAAATCAATGCTCCAAGCTACAATCTATAGAACCACAAATGTTAAGTATAGAGTAAGGGACTTCAAGCTGTAGCTTTATCTCTCGAAGAAAGGGAAATATAATAGGTATGGATAAATGGGTGGGGCACTAGATGGGATATTCAAATGGGGATGGGGAGGAATGAGGGGGAGGAGGAAAGAAATAAGGTGAGAGAGCTAAAATTAAGGTCCATTTGAGGAGTAGTGCGGAAACCTACTAGAGTAAATGCCCCCCCCCCCAATGAATACATATATAAAGGTGATCTAATTGAAATTTCCAAATAATGGGAGGCACAGAGCCCTATCTGTCCATCTCTTGTTACCAAATGAGGTTTCCCATTACAGGATTGGGTTATATCTAATTGAATTGCTGGCCAAAGGGGCACCATGGGACTTCCCAAACAACACATTCCGTTGCTAAGACTCTATGTTCTTCTTGACAAACAGATGGCAAGGCCCCGTTGCTGAAGAACTCACTGACTATGCAGAACTCACTGAATAAGGAGAAGTCGATCTGGTGCCTATCTAGAGTTTTCACTCCTTGGTTCTACAGTCTTTGGTACAGAAAAGAACTCTGCACACTATCATAAGAGAAATAGAAATGCCAACCCAACCACAAAACCTGGGACTAACAATGCTATCTTACCTGCAATACAAGCTAGTGTCATGGTGACACAAAGCTTGTGGTAGTAATCAGCCTATATCTGATTTGAATTAAGGCTCATTAAACAGGATGGCACCCACACCTGGTCCAGCTTGGGTGACCAAGGACCTGAGTCCAGATATCCCATAGACCTAGAGTATAAATGAATCCTAATGTTAATTAAAAAAAAAAAAGAAAGGAAAGAAAAAAATAAATGTAGCAATGAAATTACTCATAATAACATTCTGTTTTACTCATAGTGGCTTTGCTCATCCACCATCAGAAAAGCCTCCTTCTGCACTAGATGGGAACAAATACAGAGAACCACAGCCAGAAAATGTGCAGAGAATAATTGACTTTGGAACATTCAGCGCTAAAAGGGAAATCTCAATCCAATCCCTGCCCTCAGAGCTCATACTGAATTCTGTAGGAGAGCGGGCAGAAAGTATAAGAGCAGGAGGGTATGAAGAAAAACAAGAAAACAAGGTCTTCTAAATCATGATTAAAGCACATATGAACTCACAGAAACTGAGGCAGCATGAACAGGGTCTGCCCGGGTTTGTACCAGGTTCTCTACTCTTAAAGTATTTCTTCCAGTTTACTGTTTTTATGGGGTTCTGGAGTGTATGGATGGGTGGGTCTTTAATTCTTATGACTTCCCTTGGACTATTTATTTTCCTTCTGTTTCTATCCAGCTTTAATGTGATAGTTTTTCTTTTAACTTATTTTATTATTATACCTTAGAAACCTCTTTGTTGTTCTAATAAAAGTTAGAAAAAGAGTCGATGCAAATAGGAGGAGAGATGGGGAGGAATTGGGATGAATAGAGGGAGGGGGAAACATAAATAAAATATATTATGTGAGAAAAAATCTATTTTCAATAAAAGGAAAAAAATATTGTTTATGACCTAGCACATTCACTTCTTAGGCTGGTTAGTTCAAATGTGGTTTCTGTCACTTGCAAATAATATTAGTGGAAAATGCCAACAAACAGAGAAACCTCTTAGCAGATTACACATCAAAGGTTTCAAAAGTGCATCACCCCATATAGCAGCTAAACATGATAAAAGCACAGCAAACATTGTGATAGATTATGTAAAGCTGAAAGCAATTCCTTATAGACCTGAGGAGCTAATTAAATATATTACTAAAATTTTCAACAATAAAATTAAGTAAAGGACATTCAAATTAGAAACGATGGAGTGAAATTTGTGTTTGTATAGAAGGAGATCTATTTTTTTCCACCTTATAAAAGATCTGTTAGAGCTTAGAGAATTTAGTTAAGTTGCTGATACAAAATCAACATAAAAACATCAGAAACATTTGAAAATATCACTAGCAGACATTCTGAAGGAAAACAAAAAACAAACAAAAAACCAAGATAGCAGTATTACTCACAAGAGCGCTCCCTACCTAAGAAGAGATTGATTTATTTTGTTTCTTGTCTAATTGAGGAAATGGGCTTAATGTAAGAATGAAAGAGAGCTAAGAAAGAGCAGATTGATTGAGAAATTGGAGACTGAAGCACTCAGTGCTAGAAACTAGCTGATCCTAATGGAAAAATATGAATGAATGAAATGATTAGCTGAGCTGAATCTAGAGATATAAGAGAAAATGTCCTGAAAAAAAAAGATCATTAAAGAAACACTTATCCTCATATTTTTTTTCAGGCTATAAATATCTTCCTTGATAATTTTGAGAAGCTACATGGATGACTTTGGAAGACTAGTTAGAATTTTTTTTTCAGTCACAGGAAAAACATCATGAATGATACTACCTGAGACACTGATACTACCTGAGACACTGAGTCTTTTTAAAATGTTTCTTAGATATTATTTGACTCTACAGGCTTATTGAAAGAGACATACTGAAGCTCAGCCTCTATTCTCAAACTATAAACAGATATATAGTACATGGAATTTAATTTTTAATGGTCAAATATTTCTAGTTTCCAGTAACCATCATTTCAGCTCCAGACACCTAGAAATTAGAAAATCCACAACTGACTTTATTATTTACCTCATGGCATCAGACAAACCCTGACAAACTTGCCATTGATTCTCTTTTGCTTCTCATTTCAGTTTCTTCCATGCCTATTCCATGCCTATACCTATACATGGTAACTGGGTCCATTTCATCCATACATTAAACCAGGGTAGAGAACACCACCGAACTGATGCCAACTATTGTGTGTGTTAATTCTACTAAAAAAAAAAAAAAGTTATGGAAGTTATGAAGTTATTTCACAACAACAGCCACAGAAATATTTTAAGCGTATTGGTGCACCAGGTCACTCACCATGGTACAGGTTTTGTGATATTTCAGCCTTCTCAATTCCAGATGTCACCATGGATAAGGTAAACTTCACAGAGATGTGCACAGGGTCAAACAGCCTACAGATTAGGAATTCTGTGTATCTTTATCTGTAGAATTTCATATTTCCCAACACTTTCTCACTTATTGCTCTTTTTGATCCTCTTTGCAACCCTGTGAAGCAAGCAAGACAAAAGTCATGGCCTCAACTAAGGAGTCAAGTTCAGAAAGATTAAGTTAGTTGCCCGAGCCGTACACAGTTGCTATGACAGAGCTCACAGAAGTGTCTGGACTTTGGATTTGAGTCTCTCTCTCTATTAGCTGTCAGATGCACTCTCTGGGTTAGTCTGACCAAGGTCACAGACACTGCTCCGAGGTTCTTTGGTCTTTGTAATCAGTGACCCCATAGAATTATCTGATCTCCTTCCTAGGGTTGGTTTTTCATTCACTCTACTTTCAGCAAGGTCAGTTCTAGAGAATTCACTCACAAGAAGAAAAAAAATCACAACCTTCCTTAAGAACAGTCTTACCTGTAATAAATCCCATTTAATTGCATTATGTTAGAGGAGTTTATCTAGATTACAAGTAATTAAAGAATAAGAATAATTAGCAAAGTCTAGGGATGTAGCTCATTGGTATAATGCTTGTCTAGCAAGTAGCAGGCCCTGAGTTTAATACCCAACACTGATATTCTAAAGGAATAATTAGCTTTAGTTCAGAAAAGGAGAATATGAAACATGGAATTAGCTGAATACCTGAATTATCTATCAGTCATTTTTAACTTTTTATACTTAATCAACTCCATCTTATGACTTTTGAAAAAAAAAACTTTAATTCAGGAAGAAAATATCATGTTGACAATTAAAACCAGTTGCCTGGTAGGTGATAGCTTTCTTTGTAGTGAAAATATTGGCTTCGGTTTACAAAAACTGAAGATGTTTTGTTTTCTTTTTCTAAACACAAACTAAAAATGGTAGTAGCATATTTTGAAATGATTCATTTGAGAGTAAAATCTCAGTTTGGGAGACAACACATCAGCATTTCTTTTTCACTTGTTTGAGTTTCTTGATAACTTATACAAGATGGTAAATAAGTACCTTAAATGAATAAAAAATTATTTAGTATGACTAGTATTTTTCTTTCTCTTTTTATCTCCTACTCTTTTTAATTTATTAGAAAACTTGAGTAAAGTGAGTTCCACCCTATTCTTCATTAGAAGCCAAGCAGCTAAAAAAAAAAAAAAAAAGACATGTTCTGGAATGGTAAGCCACATTCTAAAAAGCAATACACACCAGCCTTTGAATCCTGGGGAACTGCCAAGTTGTTCAGACATCACTAGTCATTAATTTCAAAATGCATCAATGCTCTCCTGATAAAATAAGAATGAGATTCTTCTTGAAAAATCATAGTACAGATAAATAATTCTGACTGTTCTGGGACTGTATGCTCTTTGAAAACAAATATTGGTTAGAGACTGATTTTACAAATTTTAAACAAATAAAATCATGAAAATTTCACTTTAGAAGAAAAGCCTCCAAAGGTGAAGGAGATGCATATATATATATATATATATATATATATATATATATATATATATATATACTTTTTTCTTTTTCTTTTGTTTAGTAGAACTCTACAGGTAGTTACAGAAAGATCTTCTCCATAAAATTGTTCAAAAACAATAGTTATTATTCTCTTCTGAATATCCCCCAAAATGAGCCGCACCCGGCACTCCATGCAGCAATACCCACCATGCCTTGCTTGCAGAGGTAATCCAAAGCTGTGAGGAAGTCAGCCAGCAATTTAGATTGATATTATAGGGTTATAATTACAGCTTTGCTTACTAAGCCTTTGATAATGAAATAGAAAGACACAATTCCTCAGAGTTCAGTTTATTTGCCTATAATGCGAAATAACAGTATACACATTAATATTCTATTGTGACCTAATATTGGAAGGTTTTCACATAGAGGGTAGTAAATAAAGATGTATAATACCGGGTAAATTGTTATGGGTTGTAAGTTCTGGCTAAAGATTATTAAGAAAAATTTCTAACTCATAAATGTGCATTCCCTAGATTCTATTCTGTGGGAAATAGAGATGCCTTTCACTATTAACAGTATTTTTTTAAAGCACAGATTTTCATACACAAAAGAGCATAATTAGATCATATAGAAAGTCTTAAAATACAGAACTACATACCAAAGACAATAAGGAATTAATCCAAGTGTCCAGCAAACTTATTTATGTTGTAGGATTTATTCTCATATAATATTTACTGAGTCCATCCAGAGTATATTTTGAAAGGTAATTGCATGGAATTTGAGAAAGTTGAAAAGGAATTTAAAATGATCTAATTAAAATCTTGCATGGCTTTATCTTACAAATGATATTAGGGTTCATAAAGGTTAATTAACTTGGCTAAGGTCACACCATTAACAGATGGCAGACTCAAGGCCTTGACATAGATCAGTTCCTTGTATGTTGTGTACACACAACAGATACAGATAAACCCCTTCCCTCACCATGGATACTCACAAAGGGTTTTATGTAACAGCAGTAAGTTTATATATTCTTCATTTTTTTTTTGCAGTTGAATCTAAGCATCCTCATTTTCCTATCCTTAATGCCCATGTGGAGATAAAAGGACATGACCATGTTGAATTAGAAGCTGCAAAATCTAGCTATGAGTTCATCTGACTATATTCAACATATATCAGATTCCCTGGGCAAATGTGTATTGAATTCCTTACATAAAGTAAAACAATCAGAGTTCCAAAACTATGGATGCTCTAATCCTTAAGGAGAGAAATGTACTGTAAGGTTAAGGAGCTTTGGGTAGTATTAGGTGCTCTGTAGCAAGCCTGTAAGACATTTTTTTTAAAAAAATATATATATAAATACATGGACAGCATGTACAACAATACCAAATTGTATGCCTTATCACAAAATCCATGAAACACAATATTTTTGGGCTCATTGGCCTTTCTTAGAGTAGCATTATACTTTGCCTCATTTTCTACATTTTCTATATTATGTTTCATTTTATCATTTTTTTTAATTTAAGACTAGAAATTTTTCTATTCATGTATTCATATAATGAATTCTAAGACACATTTACTTGTTTATATTATGCAGAGTTCAAGTTCAAGCTCATTTGTTAAAATTGTAATTAAATGGAAGGTGGACCTGACAACATAAGATTCAAGTCAGCCATGGGAACAAAAGAAGAGATCAGTTTTAAAAACTGTACAGTGTATCTCAATGGTAGACCAAAGCTGAAGATAAATCAGTGTGCAACAGGACCAAATATATCTGGGCACAGAGGTCTTTTGTGAGACTGTTTCTCCAAACAAGGACCATGTATGGATGAAACCTAAAGCCCCTGCTCAGATGTAGCCCTTGGTAGCTTAGTATCCAGGTGGGTATCCTAGTAAGGGGAACAGGGACTGTTTCTGACATGAACTCGATGGCGGGCTCTTTGACCTCTGCCACCCTCCTCCCACCAGGGAGGAGCAGCCTTGCAGAGGAGGACTTTGCAGCCAGTCCTGAAGACACCTGATAAACCAGTGTCAGATGTAAGGGGAGGAGGTTCTCCCTTATCAGTGGACTTGGAAAGGGGCAGGGAAGAGATGAGGGTGTGAGGGTGCGATTGGGAGGGATGAGGGAGTGGGATACAGCAGAAATACAAAGTTAACAAACGTAACTAATATTAAAAAAATAAAAATTAAAAAAATGAGTGTGCACGACCTTGATTTGATTCCTTAACCACCCCCAACATAACTCTTAACTTCCATTGAGAAAGAGAGAAAAAAATATTTGATAGAGCCAAAGAAAAAAGACATTTTCATGAAATCTCAAGGAAATTATGAAAAAAAAAAAAACTAATTATACTCAATGTACCCATTGCCTAGTTAAAATATACTTCATGAACTTTTGGTATGATCTCATTCAGCACATTCATTGTTTGGAGTGACATATAATTCCTAGACCTGAGTAAGTGCCTTGCTGTTAGCCAAGAAATTTACTTTATGAGTAATTCTGCATCATTTTATTTAAAATAATTTTATACTTATTGGTTTCTTGTCCTTTAATAGTTTCGCACGTATAGGGTCAGATCTGATCATGTCAACCCTCATTTGCCCTCCAGCTTCCCCTAAATGCCTTCTATTGTATCTGTCCCTAAACTTCATAACCTCTTTTCAGAGCCCACTGTATCAAAGGAATGCTGTGCTTACGTGCAAGGGTGTAGGGCCATCCACTGGAGAATGTACATCCTAATAGGGGCTATTTTCTTGAAAAAAACCAAATCACCCTACCCCAGCAGACATCAGCCACCAAATTTCCTAGCTGAGGGTTGCTCCTCCTGAGGTCTCTGGTTTGTTGAGGTTTTCACAGGCTTCATCTTGTGTATGTTATATACAGGCAACCATAACCACTGTAAGGCCATGAATGTAATGACACTGATATGTTCAGAAAATAGTGTGTGTGTGTGTGTGTGTGTGTGTGTGTGTGCAACACGACTTATGTTGAGCTCAAAGACAAATTATAGAAGTTAATTATTTCCTTCCACCATTTTTATTCTTTGTCTCTAACTCACATTGCCAGGCTTGGGTGGCAAGTTCCTTTACCTGTTGATCAATTTAAATCTAAATCACAACTAAGTTATTTAGCTTAATATGTTTTTAGATATTATTTCTATGCCATTAAGCACCATTTTTTATTTTTTTTTTTTTACATTTTTATGGTAAAATTCACTCCCTGGTTGTAAGCTTAATGAGTATAAGTACTTTCTTTTGTTTTATTCTAAGATATTTAACTATTAAATTAAAAATTGAACAAGTACTTGATCAAATATTTTTCTTCAATATCACTATGTCCCATATTAAAGAAATATCTTTATTGGTGGCTAGTACACTGAAATAGTATACACTTGAAGTGTTTCCCAAAACAACAGCATTATTTTTCATTTACCGCACGCTCATAGCTCATACAGTATTAAAAAAATTCAAGATATCTAGTATACACGTAGCTTGTACTAGTAAATCACAACTATTTTAAATACTAAAAAATGCTTCATTGGAGACTGAAAATATTATACCTAACATACCTAGGGTGATTAGGAATTGCCAAGCTTATAAGTTTTCGAGAGGTGTCCTTATGAGATAAGTTTAATTAAGCAAGGCATTCTATTAATCATTTCTAATTACTCATGCAAATCACAGTCACTCTGCCCCATGGTTTAATAGCCTGATTTGATCCCAAATGCAGCTGCTGTCTGAGGCTCAGTGGGTATTGGAGTGAGAATGTATTCACTGATCTTGTTACTCTATACAGATACTATAATTATTAGAAAACCACAACTGTGAAGTAAAACAGTGTGTACTCACATATTCTATGCAGAATACTGACCAGAGACATGTCATCATATCTTTCTAGAAACATTTTTTTTTAAATTGGTGCTGATGAAAAGATGTCATCCTGTGTTGAGCACTATTATTTACATAAGTAAATATAAGAATAGTAATAGAAAAGATAATATAAAAGATGACAATTAACACAGGAACTCAAAGATCAGCTGGCAATATTCTATACAGGTTTTGTACCATGGTATGGATTTTGTGCATTTTTTTTGTTCCAAAGTAAATTGTAAATTTCTGGGGTTTTTTTGTAATCTTCCTAGATATTAATACTGAAATTTCAAATATAGAGATATCTTAGTAAAAAGAGAAATAATAGTATTTGTCTCAACCTCAAACACACACACACACACACACACACACACACACACACACACACACCTCCCTTTAATTCACACAGCAAATCTGCACAAGTCTGTGATGATAGACACAACCCCCGCCTCATTTTCTCTTACTTGCCTTCTTGTCTCACGAGGTTCCTTCTTTAAATATGTCTTGGTATCCCCTTGGACATTCCTATAATCAAAATCTGCTGTCACAAATGTCTCGCTAAATCAATTTTTCCTAGGGTATAAAGGACAAATAAAGTTGAATTTGCATTTGAATAGGGATCACCGCATTACACTAAGTGAATCAAGCTCTGACCTGAAATTTTAGGAATCAGCGAATAGATGACAGAACTGTTTCAAAGTACCTGAGCCCTGCTGGTAACCATAAAATCATGTATATATTCACTCATTTGACTACCTGGGATGGGCCTGTGCTCTATGGGTAAATTACCTATGAGTAAATGAAGAGTTGGGAGCAGTTTTATCATTTACCCTGGCAAAATTGGTTTAGTATGCCATCCTCAGTTACTCTCAGAGATAGCAAGAAAGGAGATGAAGACAGTCTACGTTGTCTTGTTGGCTGTAAAATCTATGATTGATTTAAGGCATGTGCAGTATTAAACCATGATATATGCATGATAAATGCAATCAGTGTTTGAGAAATAAAGCAAGCACCAATGAGACTAGCTCAAGTTTTGTTTTGCATCAAGACCAAAGTTTGAAGTTCCTAATCTTGTTATTCCTAAGGACTAAACTATAGAATTAGACAGAGAGGTAAGAATGTAATTTTTTTAATTGGAGGGGGACACTTAACAAATATTAGAATTTATAATAATGAGTAAGTATTTTGACATAGTGCAATGGGTGCCAATGCAGCACTCTAAACCTACAGTTCCTATTTTCCTGGTTTTTCATGCTCTCAGAACTTCCCACTTGTTTTGCAAGTGTCATTTTGACAGTGGGAAGAGGACAATGTCAGCTGGGTCATACATAAAGGACTTTGCTGTGGATGTATAGATTTCAGTCGGCTTTTGAGAAACTACCTATCTAGCTGGTGTTTGGATTCTAAGGTCTGGCTTCAATGGGGCATGGTGGTCCAAAAAGAAGAGATTTCTTATCGCTCAAGTGGGCATTGAAGTTAGGCTGTCCTGATTTAAAAAGCACACAGAATAAAGGAAAAGTCAGAGGAAGGCACTAGAAACACACTCTCTATCAGTTACACAGTGGAGAGCAGAGAAGCAGATTAAGCATAGGATACAAAGCAGGAAAGAGCTCGATGTCATTGTTTCATGGAGAGCAAAGAAGCACTGCATTTCTGAAGAAAATGTAAGTGGTTAGAAGCTATTTCTGGTGAGGTAAGGACTGAAGAGTCCAGGGAAATTTTAACAAGGTCATTTTAAAATCTTTGCCAACATAGTTTGAGAAGTGTGTTAGAATGGAAGCCAAACGCCAGAAATGAAAGACAGAAGCGGAGGTGAGATTGAGAGCATGAAGTTTGTTGAGTAGGAGGGGAGGGAACAGTTTGATAGCCTCAGCGATACAGTCTTTATGCGTAATGTGTAGGCTGTGCAGTATGTTTTCAAAATCCCACTTCTCTACCTTGAGCATGAAAGGCCAACAGCCCAGCTCTCATCCTCCTGGCCTGTGCTTCCTTGAATACTGAAAGTGAAGCAGGTAATGTAGAACGACGGCCCGAAGACAGAAACCAAACACATTCAACAAATGACGTCCAGGCACTGCCATCAAGCGAAGTTGTCCCAGTTTTATGTTGAGACCAAGATATGAGATGTGAATGGACAGCATCAAAAGGGAAGCCATCACTTAAGTGATGAGAGGAGGTAGGAACTAAAAAAAGATACAACGAAGAGGGAAACAGGCAGATCTCTGCTGAAGCCTCCCTGTGGAGATCATAAAAAAGAGAACTCTCTGGTTTTATGTTGAGGTCTTTGATCCACTTGGACTTCAGTTTTGTGCAGGGTGATAAGTATGGATCTATTTTCATTTTTCTACATGTAGACATCCAGTTGGACCAGCACCATTTGTTAAAGATGCTATCTTTTTTCCATTGTATGGTTTTGGCATCTTTGTCAAAAATCAGGTGTCCGTAAGTGTGTGGGTTTATTTCTGGGTCTTCTGTTCGATTCCATTGATCCACCATTCTGTTTCTATGCCAGTACCATGCAGTTTTTATAACTGTTGCTCTATAGTACAGCTTGAGATCAGGGATGGAGATACCTCCAGAAGATCTTTTATTGTAGAGGATTGTTTTAGCAATTCTCAGTTTCTTGTTATTCCATACGAAGTTGAGAATTTTTCTTTCCAGGTCTGTAAAGAATTGTGTTGGCAATTTGATGGGAATTGCATTAAATCTGTAGATTGCTTTTGGTAAGACGGCCATTTTCACTATGTTAATCCTGCCAAGCCATGAGCATGGGAGATCTTTCCATCTTCTCATATCTTCCTCTAATTCTTTCTTCAGAGACTTGAAATTTTTTTCATACAAGTCTTTGACTTGCTTGGTTAGGGTTACACCAAGGTACTTTATGTCATTTGTGGCTATTGTGAATGGTGTTGTTTCTCTAATTTCTTTCTCAGCCCTTTTGTCTTTTGTATACAGGAGTGCTACTGATTTTTTTGAGTTAATTTTGTATCCGGCCACTTTGCTGAAGGTGTTTATCAGCTGTAGGAGTTCCCTGGTAGAGTTTTTGGGGTCACTCATATATACTATCATATCATTGGCAAATAGTGATAATTTGACTTCTTCCTTTCCCATCTATATCCCCTTGATCTCCTTCGACTGTCTTATTGCTCTAGCAAGGACTTCCAGCACTATGTTGAAGAGATATGGAGACAGTGGGCAGCCTTGTCTTGTCCCTGATTTCAGTGGGATTGCTTTAAGTTTCTCTACGTTCAGTAGCAAAGAGGATGGACATCAGAAGAAAACGAAAATAGGAAACAATCTCGGAACCCGCTACAGAGGGCCTCTGAAAGCCAGAAGAAAACAGGAAACAACCTTGAAACCTGCCACAGAGGGCCTCTGAAAGCTTCTGCAGTATAGACTGTCAAAGCAGATGCTGAGCCTGATGGCCAACTGATGGGCAGAGTGAATGGAATTTTATCTAAGAAGTGGGAAATAGTAAGAGCTGGAGGGAACGGGAACTTCACAAGCAGAGCAACAGAACAAGATAATTTGAACACAGGGAACTTCCCAGAAAA
>NW_026596064.1:19175115-19203132 GCF_907164565.1 Psammomys obesus
GAACACAGGGAACTTCCCAGAGACTCATACTCCAACCAAGGACTATTTGTGGAGATGACCTGGAACCCCTGCACAGGTGTAGCCCATGGCAGTTCAGTGTCCAAGTGGGTTACATAGTAATGGGAAGAGGGACTGCCTCTGACATAATCTGATTGGCCTGCTCGTTGATCACCTCCCCCTGAGGGGGGAGCAGCCTTACCAGGCCACAGAAGAGGACAATGCATCTACTTTTGATGAGAACTGATAGACTAAGATCAGAAAGGAGAGGAGAACCTCCCCTATCAGTGGACTTGGGGAGTGGCATGCATGCAGAAAGGGGAGGGAGGGTGGGATCGGCAGGGGAGGAAGGAGGGGCTTATGGGGGGATACAAAATGAATAAAGTGTAATTAATAAAAAAAAAGTTAAAAAAAAAAGAACTCTCTACACGGAGCAGAAGCGAGAGAAGCAGTAGAATAAGAAAAGGGAATCCCAGCAAAGGAGTGGAGAATTAGTTTTTTGTTTTGTTTCGTTTCATTTTGTTTTTAATTGCTGTGACAAAATGCAGGGCAAAAAGCAACTTTCTCTTAAAGGCTTCTTCTGACAGCTCCACATTGGCAAGGAGTATAGGCCTGGGACGTGTGACCTTGCAACATTTTGGCAGTGCCAGAAACAGACAGTAGACAGGAAATGGGTCCTGGCTACAAAAGCTCAAACCCTGTCCCTGGTGACATACTTGTTCTAACAAGCTTCGACCTACATCCTTAAATTTCGGTTTTTGATGAGATGATGGCTGCCAGCTTTGAGAAAGACTGTTCAGGGAGAATAAACAGAATAAAAGGCAGTGGGCGATTGTCCATGAATTAGAAAACAGGGTGACTGAATCACCAGGAACCCACTGTATTTTTCTGAGAGTATAAAATAAATGAGGGAAAGATAGTTAAAGCGCAACAAGTCAAAAATCAGCTTTGTTGTTATTTTGTGTTGATGCCGGGTCCAAGAATAGCTGCTCACTGACCAGACACCAGACTCAATTCCACAGAGGTTTATTGAAGACTAAACAGAAACTGACCAGTCAGGGCCTTCATCTGGCCTAGGTAGCCAGACTATCTATGATGTTGGTCTGCTCCTAAGGCGGGTTTTTATAAAAAAAAAAAAAAAAAAAAAAAAAAAAAAAAAAAAAAAAAAAAAACTTAACCAGATAGTGACCAGGTAACAAAACTGTAACCAGGTGTAGGAAACAAACTGCAAATAGGTAACAACCAGGTAACAAAAATGCAACCAGGTATCTAGGTGTAGGAATCAATGTTACATCATTTTGACTAGCTAGACAAATCCTTTCTAACTGACCTTTAATTTGATTGATTCTGCAATTGGGGGACTTCACATAGAGTGTCCAGAAACCAAAGTGTACAAAGACTGAGAAATGAAACCATAGAAACATAATTAAAATGGAGAGTTAGAGGCAAAATGGCTTCTGATATGCTAAAGGCTACATACAGAATGTGTTAACAAAGGAGCCATAGTTATGTTAAGAAATAAAGTAGGTCACAACAGAGTGGCTATAGAATTTAAGCAGGTTATAACAGGGTTGTAACCTGAAGAAAGAGAGGCTTCTTTCTTTCTGCAATAAAGTAATTGAGGAAAAGAAATGACTTCTCCTTTGCATTATAAAAAGTGAATCTGGAGCTGACCAAGACAGTGTTAGATTCAGTGAAAGCCATGCTGTGGGGAGGTTGGAGGTGGGGTTTAGTTTTGGAACAAAGTGACTGAGTTCCTTCTCTGATCCAGAACCTGAGGGAAGAGAGATTTGGTGAAGCTCTTGGCTTCAGAAGCTGTGAACAGGGCATGGCTCAGCAAGAAATCAACATGTAGGGAACATCTTTCTTTCCTTGTGACAGTGTTTACTTCTCAGCCAATCTGACATCAAAAAAATGTCCCAGGCTAGAGGGTGTATTGTGTTATGCCCAAGTCTCATAGACCCTGAAGACTGACAAGGAGCTGACTCTGATGCAAATACAATATAGTCTTTTAGTGCAAGCCTGAGCTCAGGCCCACACTGTCACTGAAGCAGCCATGTAGAGTGTAGGGCCCCAAGCTCAGAGGGAGAAGGATTTTTATTGGGTTAAAAGGTTTGGGAAATTACAGCTTAGCAGTTACACGATTGGGTGACATTCAGCATGGGGAAGCTTGTTACAAAGTGATTGTGGCTAATTCACATTGAGCAAGCTATCTATAGACCTCAGGAATGTTAGGTATTTCCATGCCAGGAAAGTTCTACTATCAGGTCAGTGGGCTGCCCAGCACAGATGTCCCACTGTGACATAAGATACCTTCCCATTCTTGTGGCTTTCTCCAGGCTATTCCTTGGGTAGGAGACTCCATTGTCTTCTTCCTGGAATTGGTGACCTATGGCCTAGTTCCTGGGACTGGTGAGTTTGGAGGTGGGAGGGTCATGTCTGGCTCTCTCAGTTGAAGTTGTTTGCAAGCTTGGAGGTTTGCTGCTGGTCCGCTTACTCCATTAAGAAGAAAGTCTCCTCCTGTTGTGGTTTTCCATGCATTCTCCTTCAACTGCAGAGATGACAGAACCGAGACTTGCCAGACATGAGCTTTGAAGCCAGTGAAACAGGCTTGGTGGAGACTGATATATCTGGTACTGCAAAATAGAGATGATATTTTGACAATTTAATACTAACACTTACATACAGTAGCTCAAAAATCATGCTAAATTGACTATATGCGGCAGTGGCAATAGTTTTGGAAAAGTTTGCTTAAATAAGATAAAGTAATTTCATCTGTTTGTTTTCATGTTTTGAAAATGTGACTACTCGAACATCTTGAATTATTAAGATCTCCCATTACAGTTATGTAATGGGGCTGAGTCAGCCCCAAGATGATATATATTTCACTTTCATGGCCAGCTAAAATACATTTATTAAATGCCTTCACAATTTAAATTTGAAAACATAGTGTCAGGTATTTAAGGTCCACATTGGCTTGTGCAAATCAGATATTTTATGTTGTATCAAAGCATGGTTTAAATTTTTATTACATTTATTTATTTTGTGTATATGTAAGAATTTATTTAGTGTATGTGTGGGGGAGGAATGGATGTTGAGTACGTTACAGCTCCTGTGTAGAGGTCAAAGGAGAGTTTGTGGGAATTTGTTCTCTCCCTCTACTGTTGGGTCCCAGAACTCAGGTGGTTAGCCTTTGCATCAAGTAACACCGTGTTGCCAGTCTTCAGGCTTTTAATAGTAATACAGTTTTATCATTTTTATCAGATAAGCCAAAACGACTTCTGAATAATGAGAAGAGATGAGGCTTTGGCAATCCCTGAGCAAGTGCTCAATGACCCTGTCAGCAGCCATCGGATGAGGGTCTGCCATAGGCTGGGACTACTCTTGATGACTTAAACATATTCAAAAGCAAAAGAACAGATCCAGAGTGGTTCCTTCAGCTTTTCTGAATCCCAGTAGTCAATCGATCAATTGACACCTCAGTTCCTACTAATCACATCTCGGATGCTCTTAGACTCATAGACTCTTAGACTTGGCCTCACACAGTAGGTTATGTAGTTTAAGGCTCAACCCCCACCCCCCGCACTTGGCCTTGAGACAGACTTTCTGAAATGATTTGTTAAGGTCACATGATTAATAAGCCTCTGTGTTCAACTCACATCCATCACTGACCCTCTTCCTACAATGCTATACCAGGTCAATAATTTTCCCTTCACATAATTGCTTTGTGAGCTAAATGACCTTGAAAGATGTAGCTCTCAGATTGAATCTTATTCCCTCCTTATTCTTTCCCTATGTGTTAACCTTCCTTGTTCTCTCTCGGTCTCCCTCCCTCCCTTCTTCCCTCTCTCTGTCTCATCTTTATCTGTTTATATCTTCTCCTCTTCTCTGTGGTTGTCTGATTATGTATATGCTTATATTACAGGTTCCAATTGCTTGTTTTCTCTGTCACTCAAGTTCATCTTTCTCGGTTGTTTCTATCTATTCCTCTTCACTCACTGCTTAATTTTTTCCTGAGAGATCAATGTTATGACCTCCTAGTTGGCCCCAAGTCTCTCCAGATTTCCTAGAATTGTTGGAATAGTATATGTGAGAGGTGAACATGCTATTTCTTCTAAGTATTTGATTTTTAAGCAAATCAAATACAGGTTGGAGTAGGAGAGAAATGTGAAGTAAACAAGAAACTCAACAAACTTTTTTTTTTTTTTTTTTTTAGTTAATCTGAATTATTTAGAATGGCTTCCTGGAGAAGCACATTTTGTCAACATGTTTAAAAATAAATATTGAGGGATGCTGCTGTAGTCTTTTAGAACAAATGCATTTTCCATATCATGGTATTTTGCAGTATTTAGTTGAATGTCTTCATAGATAATGCTTGCTGTTGCTTCCATTCTTCATTTGAGAAGCATGTGGAAAAGCATTTTTTTTAATTTTTTATTAATTACACTTTATTCATGTATCCCCCCATAAGCCCCTCCCTCCTCCCCTCCCGATCCCACCCTCCCTCCCCTTTCTGCATGCATGCCACTCCCCAAGTCCACTGATAGGGGAGGTTCTCCTCTCCTTTCTGATCTTTGCAGCCACTTTTGATGAGAACTGATAGACTAAGATCGGAAAAGCATTATTTAAAAAATATTGTTATATTTGCGTCATATTCCACAGATATCTTAGAGTTTGGGTGGGTTTGTGACACTGCATATTACAAACAAAAATCACTTTATAAACCACCTTCATTTACAGTTTACAGTCCATGAATTCACTCGGTTAGTGGAGTTCATCTCTTTAAAAGCAACAGTTCCTTGTGTTTGTACACAAAGAAGTGAGATTTTTTTATAAATATCATTTAAAAAAAATATTTTCCAGCCTGTGAGCTGTGAAGTATGGGGCTCTCATTAGTTGCATGGAGAGCACCCTGTTACCACTCCAGCTGTGGACTATTTTGTTCGGAAGCAGGCACTGGCAGTAAACAGAAAAAAAAAAAAAAAAAAAGCTCATTTAGCTGGAGCTTTCCAGGTGAGACTTTCTTTGAGGTTGATTTGAACATTTGCCTATAATGAGGAAAAGCTATGCATTATTCAAATCAGAAAACAACACCAGCAACAACAACAGAAAACTACAAGAATCTCCCCAAATTGTTCAGTGTTTTGTCAAATATAATAAATACCACTATTTAGAGGAAAACTCCATTTCACTAATTAACTTTTAAAAAAGCCATTAGCTAACATGTTTTCATTTTTTAAATAATAGGTCCCAGGCAATCCCATATCTCATTGTTTACAGACACATTTCTGTGCATTGGTGAATATTTCACTCATAACCAAGCAAAACTGTCACTTCCAGCTTCCAATTAGAGTCATTAGATAATCTTGTTTCAAAATTTTCAAATCTATCTTAAATTATCATAAAGCAGTTGTCTATTTTCTATTGACCTCTTGGGACCTTCTTTTGAATGCTACTATTTTCATGTGAAGTGCTTTAATATAGTTAAGAAAACTTAATTTCCAAAAGCTGCAAGCCTGAGTTCAAAGCCCAGATGGGAAATATGAGGACTAGGTCACCTTAGCAGGTAGCCTAACCTCTCTTAGTCCGCTATTTGTTAACCAGGTTCAGAATCCAGTAAATGGGTTGATGGAATTATGTTAGTCACCTGGTTAATTTATTTATCTCTTTACTCAGAAATGGCACACTAAAGTAAACGCGAAGCAGCACAATTAGGCTTTTTTGTCTTCGCTGCATTTTCTAATTTTTTTTAGCATTAAATATATATATATATTACTTTTTACTTATTACTTATATATATATTACTTTTTGCCAGTGAAATAAAGATTACATAAAAATACATTTAGAGTGGGTAAGAGAGAAATGAGGATTATTGAGTAGCAAGATGAAATCATTCAACATTGGGGCTGAAGAATTTGCTCATTGGTTGAGAGCTTGTACTGCTCTTAGAGAGCATCCAAGCTTTGTTCCCAGTATCTGCATCAGGGTCTGGGGCCTCAGCACTGCGGTTAACTCCAGGGTATCCTCCAGTGCTTGTAGGCTCAGTGGACACACACACATGCACACAGACACACACACACACACACACACACACAGGGAAATCTATCTCTTAAAAGAATTTTAATAAAGAGTTCAAGAACGCACTTTTTTTTGGAAAGGCTTTTTCAGGCTTCATCTATCCAAGGCCTCCTCCTTACCTCACGAACTGAAGCCACTGGAAACAAACTCTGCCGTCAGCTGGCACACATCTAAGTTTCTCTCTTGCATAGCCAAGAAGTACGAGAAGCATGTTGTGAGAGTTTCAGTTTGATTGTCTCACATGAGGGTACCAGTGTTTTCAGACTGGAAACAGCATGTTACTACACTTTGGCAATAATGCATTAAATACAGATGGGTTTGTTTTTAGCCAAATATGTATCATACAGCCAACAGCTGTTTAGATAGTGCCAACGGTCTGTTTAGTACACAAAGAGTCTGTGAGCTTCTTTTCTGCTCAGGAAAATCAAATCGATCTGTGTAAAATCCCCACTAGGCTGCTCAGCCCACTTCATACCAGGAAACAGAAAACACCAGCACGTGGAGGAAGGCTTACAGTAAGGTTTTGTTATTTACAAGAATTATACATTTAAATGCCTAATATATTATGAGTAGGATTACCATGCAACTCAAGGCCTTTCAGTGGATAAGCCATTGTCGTATTTCTCAGCAAGAAGACACTCAGTGATAACACTCAGTAGACTGCTTTGTGTTCTATGAATGACTGACACTGTAAAGCAGAGGTCTAGGGACACAGATCCCCTAAAGTTCTGAGAGGCCAGGAGCATCAATTGTAGCACTGAGCATCTTCTAGATGTACTTTAGTTCCTATTTAAATGCCAACTGAAAAGCCAGGTATCAGGTCTTAAAATGAAAACAAAAAGAGAGTTTAGCCCATGAAAAGTCCTGAAGGATTTAACCAAACAGTAACAGACCACAGGCCAGTAAAACTTTGTTTGATACAATTTTGCAGGTATGAAGGTTCCCTTACCTGACTCACTTTTGTAAATATTGCTTTAGCATTGAAGCAAACAACAGCAGCCTAGTTTGTTTCTTTGTAATGTATGTATGTTAAGGATACTGCCATCAAGTGGTGGTAAGGAAAGAGAAACACATTAATACTGCAGTCATTGTTTTTTACCCTACATTATCTTTTAAAAACAAATTAATATAAATATATTTATATTAAAAGTATATCACTTTTATTCAAATAGGCAAACCCAAAATATTTTAATCAGCTACCAAAAATGTTACATTTGGCATCAGTTTACCATAAAGAATTGACTTTTATAATCTATACAGGAGTGCTCCATATTTTATGGGACTTCAAGTTCTGAAAATTGGGGAATAAGAGCTTTTCAAAATAAATAAAATTAGACATGCAAAATTGATTACTAATATGAGTAATTATTACAAATTAGAAATCAACCGTCAATTACTTTAGGCTTAAAGATCTTGCCCTCATTTCCAAAAAATCTCTTTAGATATTTCTTCCTTTCCTAATTCTCATGTAGAAATACTTCCTATTTGCAGCTGGGGCTTCCTCTCCCTCCTAACTCACTTGACAATACTGAAAAAATAAAATAAAATAAAATAGCAATAAAAGTGCTGCCAGGCATCACTGTTTTGACTGGGTTCTTAGTGTCATATTCAAAACATTGAAGATGAGACAAAGATTTCAAAGTGGCAGGAAACATTATTTATAAACAAAGCAAGTTTCAGTTCAGCTGCGCTGTGAGAGACTAGCGTGCTCTATGAGTTAGAGTACTCCAGAGCCCCAAATTATTGTCATTTTCTTCCTTTTATGGCACCTACTAGGAGAAAAACTGATTACAAAGAGGCATAATGTCCCAGTAGTGATTGACAGGCTTCAGTTATGTGAGCCTCTCCCCACAATGTACATGTCTCTTTCCCAGGATATATCATATTTTAGTCATAATCACACACAACTATGTGTAGACAGAAGATGGTAAATAGGACATTCACTAAAAACTCACTTAGGGGATAATTTCCCCGAGTGTACATACACCCAATGCCACTTTGGGCAGGATGTACCCTCCTCCCACATATGCCCTGGAGAAGGAACACTGACCAGGAGGGAAGTTCTAGAGTGTAGTTAGTGGGGGATAATCATGTTTCATTCTTTGAAATCGGCTGTACATCCAGTTGGCTGCAGACAGGGCTCCTGGCTTGCTGGGTTTATTGTGAAAAAATGAGTTATGCACATATTCCATGACAAAGGAAAACCCCGGGATTTCTCTCGACAATTGCCTGTCTCAGAAGTAGATTGACGTCTCTGAAAACACACATCCAAGTAACAACATATCTATTGAACGTGTTATATTTAGGAATATGGATGAATACACATGTACATATGTGTATGCAATAAAAAAAAAGAAACGAAGAATTTGAAACTCTGTTCCTACTCCATATTTCACAGTTCATATTTATAAGACCCCACCTTTCCTATGTATCTTGAAACAGTGAGTCAAGTCTGTTTAAACAGACCCTTCCCAAACAATCACTCCTAAAACTCTTATAAAGTTCTTTGACTCTTATGGGTTCTGAGTTTGATGTGACTGATAAATTCACTGAAGGACCCCAGCAAAAATATTCTAATAAAAAAGCTTAGAAACTTGCATTTTATTAGCACCATGATAAAGCCACCAAAAAGTTTCTAGCAATATTATTTTCTTAAAAAAAAAAAAAGAAAGAAAAAAGAAAAGTAAAGTAAACAAAGAAAAAAAAAATCACTTGTTTGTAAGCCTAGAGTGTTGCTATGGCGAGGACCAGCAACTGTCTATGCTTTCCAAACATAAGAACATTCATTAGTTTTGGTTGAGGCATCATTGCCAGAATTGTTTATAGTTACCTCATTTTACCCAGCTAAATGTCATTAGATCATTATTCCTTTGGCCCTGAGCATTGAACAGCTTAGAATCTCTTCTCTCCCAGTCTTCTTGCTTTCTCCTTCTACTTTGCTCTCTAGCCAGAGAGCATTGCTTCTCCATTCACACCAATAGTTGTCAATAAAATGACTTGTTTCAACACATAGAAGGAAAGAACTTTCTAGAAGACCCAGCAAGTAGGAAGGTGGGGCTCAGAAGAGAAGGGAGCAAGTAAAAGCAAGCAAACAAACAACAAAAACCCAAAGATCTAACCAGTCCAGAGCTTTCTGGAAAATCTACCTTCGCATCTGCCTGATTAGTGTTGTTTTTCTTCTAAGACAAAATATTTTGTTGCGTAAACAGGATTTCATGCATAATTTTAGCAAACATTCTCGACTCTGATCCATGCTATGGTTCAACACATGTCACAGTAAACGTTGAAAATCTCCCAGTGGAAGGAAAACTATGGTTTTGTGAAATCACTAATTAGATCCTCCCCCTCCTACTCTTTGCTCATGCCCTTCCCAGTCTGCCTTAAAGAGCCTCTTGGGATCATATCAAGACAGCACTCTTAAGCTATGTGTGAACCAAATTCATAGATTTGGAGTCACAGTTTACTGGAGAGCCTCCAATGTGAATACAAAGGAGATGCTGAAACACAAGCCCAGGAGGCAGGGCTCTTTCTGACTGCCATCAACAGAGATTTCTCTGAGGAACAAGGAAGGGGTGAGGCAGCTATACACACACATACACACACACACACACAAAAGTGAACCAACTATTTCCTATTTACAACTGATATTGAATATTTGATTTTTTTTTTAAAAAGGAATTAATGAAGAAGCTAATAAATTTCCAAATCTTCTTCCCCCACATAAAGGCAAGGTTAGCAAAGGCAATTTGCATGTAAATCAACATTTACCTGACACGTGCACTTTTCACGGTTTGAATAAACTGTGACATGAAAAAGATGAAAGACATAGGACGCGTAGAAAAATCTTTAAAAGATAATTGGCAGACACTCGCTATAAATATTTATAAGCAAAGAAATGTCCTCTCTGTTTTCCTGCCACTGTGATTCCTGCTTCGTCTCTGTCTTCCTCGCCTTTCTCATTAGTTGGGGCTCTTTTTCATGTTAAAGCCCAGATCGCATCCTGATGGTAAAGGAGGAAAGAGGAAGGCGCCTTAGCAAAGAGAATTTTTTTTTTTCATAAGTCTCTTTTTGAAGCTGTAGAAAAAGTCTGAGACACAGCAGATGGCCTGGAACCCTGGAAAGGAGAGAAGAACATAAATTAAAAGACCGAGCGAACATCAGATTTTCTTCCTTGCTCTCCCACCATCCTTTAAATCAGGCCCATGTTGTCTGTGTTGCTGCCTCTGTCTCTCCAAAGCTGCTTTCATGCCGGGTGGGAAGACTTTGCTGTGCAGTGGGAATTCGGACATTTGACCGAAAGCTTAAAGGGCTAATGGCCTTTCCTCCATTTAAAGTGAGAGAAAAGCAAAGCTTATAATGACCCCTTTGTCTTTCTGCTGTGGAACGCCCTCTCTGGTAGACTTTATGGATGTTGTCCAAGAGGGATTTTCAGTGGCCTTTGAAGTATACGCCCCTCCTAAACGTGGCTGGAACTTGAAAAGTAAATTCACAAAACTTCATTTTCTCTGTCTCCAGCTATGAACCTTATATCTTGCCTTCCCCACCCCAACTACTTTTTAGTATAACCTTCTTTGTCAAGACTAACCTGTCCCTTTTTTATTTCAAAATTTCTTTTAAATTACTTGATTTTTTTTTCAAAAGACTTCTTTCAAATCCTTCCTTGCTTCTTTCATTAATTCTTTTACCAGTTAAGACCTGAAAAAGTTCCTTTGGATGAGGATCTCATCCTGGTAAACACACAAATGCCCCATCCATTTCTCTTGCCAACTCACACAATGGATTTAAATCAAGCACATCTTTTTCATGTAATGATTAACTTTCTTTCCCTTAACATTTAAAAATGTAACAGGACGAGAACCACACAAGGAGAGCAACAGAACCAGAAAATTTGAACACAGGGAACTTCCCAGAGACTCATACTCCAACCAAGGACTATTCATGGAGATAACCTAGAACCCCTGCACAGATGTAGCACATGACAGTTTAGTGTCCAAGCCAGTTACATAATAATGGGAAGAGGGTCTGCCTCTGACATAATCTGATTGGCCTGCTCTTTGATCACCTCCCCCTGAGGGGGGTGCAGCCTTACCAGGCCACAGAAGATGACAATGCAGCCACTCCTGATGTGATCTGATAGACTATGATCAGAAGGAAGGAGAGGGGGACCTCCCCTATCAGTGGACTTGGGGAGGGGCATGCGTGAAGAAGGGGAAGGGAGGGTAGGGTTGGAAAGGGAGGGTGGGGTTGGGAGGGGAGGAGGGAGGGCCTTATAGGGGATACAAAGTGAATAAAGTATAATTAATAAAAAAATAATAAAAATGTGTCTACATCTGAGTTGAATGTGTAGTATACCTGTAATGCCTAAATCCAGCACTCAGATGTCTAAACAAATTTGGGCTCCAGGGAGAGGAGAGAGAGAGAAGGTGGGAGGGGAGGAGAAAAATAGAGAAGAAGAAGAGGAAGGGAGGAGAGGAGAGGGGAGAGGAGGGGAAGGGGATTGATTATAGAACAATGACTCTTTTTAAAACTACCTTTTCTCTCTGTCTCTTGTTCGATTGGTTGATTGGTTGGTTACAATCAGAGTTCCAGTATATATCCCAGTCTGGTCAAACTAATGAGAGCCCCCTCCACCTGAATCCTGGGATTTACCAGCATACACACCCTTACCTTAAATCTTTCTTTACCTCAAACCTCCTGTAACTTTTTTTTTTAAGCCATTAAAACTGAAACACATCATAAATGAGGCTTTTGAGGCATCTCTGGAGATCTCTGGAAGGGCCGTGAAGTATAGAATTTAGCTGAAAATCCCTGGCCTTCAAGCTATAGCAGAGCTTGTTTAACTGATCAAGGCATACCTTTCACTCAGCACTTTTTATAAGGGGCCATTTATGCAAATAATCTGGACTCTACTAATTTGATCCAACATCATGTCATGTACTTTCAAAGCAGACTTCAATGCTTCTTGGAAGTAGTCAGTTGCCATTTGTCTAACTAAATTCTACTGTTTGGCCTTCACAAATCTCAAAAGGCCTGTGTTGATCTCATTTGGAAAACCAACTTATACCAGGTTTTAGTGTGTTTTAATGAGGTATTTACAAGAGACTCTTTTTTCTTACCCAGGCCTAAGTACACATTGAAGGCAGATAGTCCATTTCAGTTGTCATCTCCGTGTTTACCTTTAATATCTCTATAAGGATTAAAATAAACATTCCTGATTAAATGTTAACTGATTTTAGGCATTTACTGTGGGAGTATCAGACATCGCATTACGGTTTGTATGTGAACAGTACTTAATGTGGAAATTACTTCCTAAAATTTGACAGGAAGACGGAATAACTCATTCCAACACTCCTGCAGGTTTCACCTTCTGAAAAGCTTATTACTGAATCAAGAATGGGAAATTATACGTTCAAAATTCTAAGCTGCCAAAAATACAGGACTACACTTAGGAATACTAAAAGATTTTACTTACTTTATAAAATACTGCATAATTTATAAAATGTAAATTACAGTCCTATTGAACGTGGCATTGTACAAGGATGCTATCGAGTAACTCTTAATAGATTTTTCTACCACTGGGCTGTGTCACTGGACACTTGAACAATAAGAAGTGTCACCAGCTGCTGAATCTTTCCTTTTCCAACAAACTTTAATTTGTTTCTTTTGTGTTTCTTTTAAAGCCATGGTTTGCGCTAGGCTGGTTTGATTTACTTTGGCTGTGGGTACCTTGATTCAAGGGATGTGAAAGCAAGCCAGTTAACAAACATCATTCCACCATGTTTCCCAAGTCTTTCAACTCTATGACGCATTGCAGCTTCTGCCTTTGTCCTCTTCCATCTGTCACCCTGCCCCTGCCTATTTTAGAATGTCATCATCACCAAGCAAAGGGAGTACTGTCCTTGTACCTTAGCTGGATTCTCTGAATTTAGTCTTTCCTCAGGCTATCTAATGCTCACACTTTAGACAGGAGATCTCAAAATTAATTGGATCATCTTTATTTTTTTTTCCTTAAAGCCCTCAAAAGTAAATCTTAGGGTTCCAAGCCCTAATGTTACTGTACTATACAAGCAGGTGTACACACACACACACACACACACACACACACACACACACATCCTCTTTTTTCTCCCTTATATCTCCTAGTTTGTCCATGAAATGATTAGTTTCCCCACCAAGAGGCAGAGTCTGTTTCTCTATCTCTTGGATCCGAGCAAGCATAAGGGAAGCTCTGTCCAAGAAAATGGATGGAAAGATGTCAGATTTCTGATATCAGGTGTCAGGAGTCTTGATTTTGTTTCCACCATCTTAGGATTTTTTTTTTTCTGAGAGGGCCATAAACAGAAGGCTAATTGATCATTTGAAAGATGGAGGCTGCTGGGGAGCAGTAGCATACATCAGCATTCTGGGGACAGAGGCAGTGGATCTCTGAGTTCAAGGCCAGCCTGGTCTACAGAGTAAGTTCTAGGACAGTCAGGGCTGTACACAAACCCTGTCTCAAAAAAAAAAAAGTATAAATACATAAATAAGAAAAGAAGGAGGAAGAAAGAAAAGGAAGGAAGGAAAGAAGGAAGGAAGGAAGGAAGGAAGGAAGGAAGGAAGGAAGGAAGGAAGGAAGATGGAGGCCACTCTGGGCAGAGGAAAGCTTTTTCAGCTGAACCTATATACACTAACTTGCATTCAGAGCAGCGACTATATAAGATGGCATATACCATATCCTATGCTTACCCTAATTTTAAAAATGAGAAAAATGAAATTTAATTAGCAAACAACCAGCCTAAGACATATGTCATCTATTAAATATTGGAGGGAGGATTCTAAATATTCTGTTTTAGTCATTTCTATTTGTGCATGGAGTATGCGCTTCCCTTTGCAATCTTCCCACATCATTTGAACTTTACTCACTAAAACCTATCTGTTGTTGAGGTGTGGCCATGACCATGCCCTCACCATAGCTGGCCTCAGCGATCACATTAACAGTAGGGGCCCTTCCCTGAATTTACATAGTGAACCCTATGCTTTACTGCAGATCATTTGAATGTCCCACAGGATGGTAAGAATGCCATGGGTGTAGTGGGTGGTAACATTTGAAGGGCTTTATATACATAATAACAATAATTCATAGATGATACATTGATACATACATACATACTTAAGTAGGTAATGGGTGGCCACTCTGTAATCCTAGCATTCTGGGAGGCAGAGGAAGACAGATCTCTGTGAGTTCGAGGCCAACCTAGAACAAAACTAGTCCAGGACGGACAAAGCTACATAGAGAAACCCTGTCTTGAAAAACAAACAAGCAAACAAAAAATAAACAAAAATAAAGAAGATAATAGGTTTAAGATTAATATAATGCTATTAATTCCTTTTGTCATATAACCAACAAAATCACCATTTTTTTTCCCCTAAGAAGATATGTTAAATCAAGTTTCCTATCCTGTCAATATTAAAACAAAACACAATGAAATTGCAAACTTTGTCCAACAAAAATTGAGTTTAATGGGCATTTTTATTTTATTTTATTAAAACATGGTGTTGGGTGAGTAAGGAGATGAGATGAATCTAGGATGAGTTGGGAAGAGGTGAACACGATCAAAATACACTGTACACAATTATCAAATAATAAAATAGATTTGCTCTACAAAACATAGTATTTTAAGCAAGTTTAAGAAAATTTACCTCTTGCGTTAGGGTTCAGTCATAGCCATCCCTTAACACATGTGGCCTGAGAGCCCCAAAGCGGACAAAAAAAAAAAAAAAATAGTTCCCAGGTGTACACCACTAAGTGTTTGTTTTGGGTTTTTTTATTGTCATTGTTGTTTTCAGTTCCAAATATGGTTCTTTTTTTTTTTTGTCTTATTAAGTTTGCTCACACACTGAAGTTTTCAAATAAATAGCTTTATTTTAAACTTAAATTCTCTGGAGCAAACATGCTTGAGATAATGGTATTTAGTTGGATATAACAAGAGTGATTTTACTACTATCTCATGTTTGTATGGCCCTCAGAAACACAGATCATCTCCTGGAGCATGTATGGAACATTCACATATGCTTTATTTAAACTTACAAATTTTAGGACGACTCCTCCTCTACAAGTTGTGGACATTTGTGTATTCACCATGAGTCTAAGTCTTTTCTTTCTTCAATTTTTCTGCTAGACTTTTAAAGCTTGATAAGCGTCTTTCTGGTTTAGAGCCAATTTGTTTGTTTTTCTCCAAAGTTACACTTTCATCTGTCCTGGATGACACAAGCAATAAGAGAAGCTTTCATTTGGTGAGATTTATCATGCAGCAAGCAATTTATATGGCTTGCTCTCGGTTAATTCTCCAGAAGCCTGCGGGGTGGGGATTGAGACTCAGAAAGGCAGCCACATTTTCCCTGAGCAGGCTCCTTGCAAATCTGAAGGCTGGTTTTAACTCAGTTATAGCTCAGTCCACATCACAGGCTGTCTTCAGACCTCTCCCACATATATAGATGGATTTTTTTCATGTATATAATTGTTCCTTGTTGATAGAGAAAATAGTAATACCCTGTGGATGTAAGTCACTCTGATCAGCACTTGACCAGAACTCACTGAAATAAGATTTTCTTCCAAGTAGTGTTTTCTGACATGGACAGTCCACTCCCATATTCTAACACAGGACACTTACTTTTTCTAAGCAAATGCCACTCTCTTATTTCTGCAATGTGGTCAGATACATGTTTTCTATTTTTTATTATTTAAATCCCTGTTCAAGTTATTCTACACATCTCCTGCTCTTTCTATTGGCCAAAAGTACTAGATTATCCCATCTCTAGCAGGCAGAATGGGGATCAAAACTGAAAATATGATCTGACTTTAAAACCCGCTTAAAAGCAGTTTGTCATAGCTCTGCATTGACCCTAGCATTTTATCTGTGATTCTAACCACTTGGCAATAGTAGAGACAGCCCTATGTGTCTTTAGCCTTGTCATCTTTTCTTCTTGAGCACATCCTTCCTTGTGTGAATCAACTGCCCTCTACTTCATAGAATTCCCATATGCACTTCTACGAAAAATGAAGAACCTAGTTCCTATATCTGCGAGGATCCTAGTTTCAGAAAGAAGTAGATTAGGGACTGAACTCTGTAGATGGCCTCTACCTAGAGACTATAGCTCTAATCACCCACTGGCAGGAGTCACCTAGCACCTGGCCACTGGCTGAGGCTGATGTTTAAATTACACTCCACGTCTAGAATTCTCATCGCAAACCAGGGACTCCTTTCTCCTTTGCTCAAGAGCATGGTACATTTGGTCTAGCTTTCTCAGGCCTCCATTAGTTTCTTTCTTGTGTGTAACCCTGCTTCCCCCCACTCCCAAGTTTCCCTTTCTTGATACTGATTTTTTTTAATTTTTTATTAATTACACTTTATTCATTTTGTATCCCCCCATAAGCCCCTCCCTCCTCCCCTCCCGATCCCACCCTCCCTCCCCTTTCTGCATGCATGTCACTCCCCAAGTCCACTGATAGGGGAGGTTCTCCTCTTCTTTCTGATCTTAGTCTATCAGTTCTCATCACAAGTGGCTGCATTGTCCTCTACTGTGGCCTGGTAAGGCTGCTCCCCCCTCAGGGGGAAGTGATCAACGAGCAGGCCAATCAGATTATGTCAGAGGCAGTCCCTCTTCCCATTACTATGTAAACCACTTGGACACTGAACTGCCATGGGCTACACCTGTGCAGGGGTTCCAGGTCATCTCCACGAATAGTCCTTGGTTGGAGTATGATTTTCTGGGAAGTTCCCTGTGTTCAAATTATCTTGTTCTGTTGCTCTCCTTGTGGAGTTCCTGTCCCCTCCAGCTCTTACTATTTCCCACTTCTTACATAAAATTCCATTCACTCTGCCCATCAGTTGGCCATCAGGCTCAGCATCTGCTTTGACAGTCATACTGATTTTTAAACACTGTCATAGTTCTGTTAGTACAGTCACAGGCTCTCTGGTACCCCTTATTACTCTCCTCTTCCAATGGATGGCAGCAGAAGAACCATTGCCATATGACACAAGTCATATATACATACATACATATATATATACATATATATAGATATATAGATATAGATATAGATATATATTTGCAAGAGAGCAGTAATGATTTTTTTCTAATTTTAAAATTAATTAATTTTTATTGATTACAATTTATTCATTTTTAGGCCCCTCCCTCTTCTTCCAATCCTATCCTTTCATCCTCTTCTCCTCCCATGCCCCTCCCCCAGTCCACTGATAGAGGGGGTCCTCCTCCCCTTCTATCTGACTCTAGGCTATCAGGCTTATCAAGACTGGCTGCATTGTCTTCCTCTGTGGCCTGCTAAGGCTGTTTTCCACTCAGGGGTTGCTGATCAAAGAACCAGCCACTGAGTTCATGTCAGTTTCCCACCTGGAGACTGAACTGCCATGGGCTACATCTGTGCAGGGGTTCTAGGCTATGTCAAAGCACTGTTCTTGGTTGGAGTATCAGTCTCAGAAAAGACCGCTTTGCCTAGAATTTTTGGTTCTGTTGCTCTTCTTGTGGAGCTCCTGTCCCCTCCAGATCTTTCATCCCCCTCTTATTTCATAAGATTCCCTGTACTCTGCCCAAAGTTTGGCTATGAGTCTCAGCATCTGCTTAATACCCTGCTGGGTAGAGTCATAGACCCTGTGGTAGGCGCCTGCCCTGTTCCCTGTTTTTTCTTCTTCCAATGTCCATCCCATTTCCCTTTCTGAATGAGGATTGTAAAGTATTTTTGAAATGTTTTAATTGACATACATTAATTGGATAAAATAGATTTCATTTTGACATTTTGTGAATAATAGGATCTATTTTCATCCTGTTTCCCTCTTCTGATACTCTGTTGTCTTCTCCCTCTTCTTACTGGTCTTCCTCCTCTTCTCCCATGGTGACTTCTCAGTAAGGGAAGATGGACCATATTTCTGGGTAAATTCTATCAAGGGTTACTATTCAGAACTTTACTTAAGTCATAACTTTTTAGAACAAAGTAAATTTTCTGGAACATTAAGTTCACTTGAAATAGCTTCATTGTTATTTTTTTTTAATTACAATTTGGTTCCAAACAGTTGTAAATATTTTAAAATAAAACCATTCATTTCAAATGAATTCAGTAGAGTCTGAAAACAAAAGAAAATTTGATTTTTACAAAAACAAAGATCTCTACTATGTTACAGACTATTTCAGACATGCAATGGAGCCAGAGTAGCATAATACATCTTCATATACCTATTAGCTAACTCCAATTAAAATTAACATCCTGACACTTTTACTGCTTGCATATCCTTCTTATACTGTTTTTATTTTGGAAATATACTAAGCAAAGTATAATATACATAAAAAGACAACATTGTGGGATGTAATGGCACATGCCTTTAATCCCAGTAGTTGGAAGAGAGAAGCAAGTAGAATCTCTATAAATTTCAGGCCAGCCTGGTTTACATAGTGAGTTCCAAGACATCCAGGGCTTTGTAGAGAGACCCTGCTTCATACAACAAACACATAAACAAACAAATATCTTCAAAGCAAAACCCATACAACATAAAATCTTCTGAGAAGTATTTTAAAGTGTGTTTCAGTGTGAACATTGTCATTATGATATAACCAGCATATTTTATAATAATCCGATAACAGTAGATATTGCTTAATATATGTTCAAAACTGTTCCTTCATTCTCAATTTCTTTTTAAAAATTATCTTATTATTTTATGTGTATGAGTGTTTTGCCTGCATATAAGGCTGTGCATCACATACTTGTCTGGGGCCCTCAGAGTCCAGGAGAAGGCAGCAGATATCCTAGAACTGGAGATCCAGACGATTGTGATTCATAGGAGGGTGCTTGGAATCAAACCTGGGTCCCCGGGAAGCATAGTCATTGCTCTTAAGTTCCGAGCCACCTCTTTAGCTCCCAAGTTTCCTCGTTTCTCTTTAACTATATGGATCTGATCCAGAGACATTTGTTTCATATATCGCATTTGGGGTCTCTATTCATCTGTAAAAGTTCCGCTTATAGCTTCCCATGTCATTTATTTGTGAGAGAAAACATGTCTCTTGTCTTCTTAAAATTCTCACACTCTGGGTCTGATTGTACTTTGTAAATTGTGTCTTCTAGTGTTTAACATACCCCCCCCCCATTTCTGGTGAACTGAAGGTTACAGTCAGTGGCTTAATGGTACTAAGGATTAATTTGTTTCTTGTGTTAAGACTATTTTGCTTTATGTTTGTTTATAAGAATACTTCCTAGATGGTGTTCTTCTCTTTTTACAAATCACCTCTAGAGGCAGATGGTTGCAGGGTGCCCTCCTAAGCCTTGGACTGACCAGTGGGTGGAGGTGCTGTCCATTCCCATTTCGGTGCCACCCAGTGGTCAAAGAGTTTTAGCTAATGCCTATAACGTCATTCCTTGTGTCTCCTGGACCATTTATAGGTTCCTCCAGAGGCTTGAGCACCTCCTTTTGAAACTACTATGCAGAAATATATACACTACTAGGACTGAAATTCGCAAGTAAAGCACATACATTGCCAACTCAATCCTGAGGGCTATTTCTTTTCTTTGGCTGAAGCAGGTTATAAAGTCCTATCAATACATAACCCACTCTCTTGTATTCTTGTCTACATTCATTCTTACCATTTTTTTCTCATTGGAGAACTACATACAGTGTGTACAATGAAATATATACCTATGCCCAGTTCTCCCTGGGCATCTGCTTGGTATCTACCTTCCAATGTCATGTTTTTTAAAAGAAAACATAAGACAAAAACCAAGTGCTGCCCCTATGTGCCTGGGTGTACATCTGACCAATAACCACCTCCCCCAAAGAAGAATACTTTTTCTCCCTTTGCACATAACAACTTAATTCGGGGTTGAGGACTCAGGAGTTCCTCCTCAGTCTGTACTGAAATCCTGTCTATGTTTACCTTCTTTGGTCTTGGTCTTTGGTCTTAGCCATATCTGTAAGTTCAAGAGCATAACAGCCCTGTCATGTCCATAAAACAGTGTTTAGCAACACTCTTCCTCATCATCCAATTCTTTAGTTCTTTCTGCTTCATCATCCGGGATGTTTCCTGAGGTGTGTGTGTGTGAGTGTGTGTGTGTGTGTATGTGTGTGTGTGTGTGTGTGTGTGTGTGTGTGTGTGTGTATGTGTGTATGTGTGTATGTGTTTGGGGGCGGGGAGACAGCTTGTTCCATTTAGGGACAAGTACTCAAGGTCACTTACTTTCAACACTTAGACCATTTCTGAGTCTCTGCATCACCACAGATTCTCCGCTCTGACTCGCAGTCCCTTCCCCAATGCGAAGCTTCTAGGGGGACTAGAGTGATGGCACAGTTGGTAAGAGTATTTGCTTCCAAACCTGACAACTTAAGAACTCACAATACTCAGGACTCGTGTGGTAGAAGGAGGGACCCTACTGTAGGAGTCCTATGCCTCCCACCATTCACAGACATGTGCGCGCGCGCACACACACACACACACACACACACAACATAAATATGAAACTGGTAGCAATGGATCTGTCTTACAAGGGGATCAAGGAGACAAAGAGTAAACTGAAAATGTGTTCTGAGTCTCAGGCCATCACTAGTCCAGGAAGCTTTCTCACAGGAAACCATTGATGACTTCTTTCTCTCTCAAGGGATTGATTCATAAGCCTGTTTATTACTCTCATTTCATCTCCAAGGTTGGCTTTTGGGGAGGGAATCAATAGACTCTGTGCTGTTTAAACAACTGAATCCTGACAACTAGAGAAATAAGGGAGTTGTTTAAATTAAACTGAGTTTTACCTTAGAGTGAAAGAATCTTGAACTACAAGTGACACAAATATCAGGCCTACACGGAAGGAAGGAAAGTAGGAGCAGTCTCTGTGTGGTATTTCAAAGGCCACAGGCAAGGATGAAAGGGTGGGGCTAGTGATTCAAGAAAAGCCTGGACATAGGAATGTTGTCATAATGGTTTAAGTATAAGTTAGTTTAAGAGGCAGGTTGGTAATTGCCATTGCTTTTCATCCCGAATAAAGAATTGAGGGATGCTGCCACTATTTCAGGGAAATGCAGAGTGATGACGGTTTCTAATCTGTTATTACACACTAAAGTAGTCATTTAAGAAAATTGATCTCGAGGTAAAGAGCAGAGGGCAAGGTGAGCCAGAATGAACATCTGAGGAGTGCTGAAGAAAGGATGGGAAAAGTTGGTAGGAAACACACACACGTACATACTCACTAACACTCACAGTCACAAACACATCACACACACCCGCTTACATACATACAGGAACACTGCACACACACACATATGCACACACAGACATATTTGTGTGTGCATATGTGTGTGTGCATATGTGTGTGTGCATGCACACACACACACACACACACACACACCAGGGAAAGATAAAGAAGATAAAGAAGTCAGACACACACATAAAAATAGAAAATTTGAACATACTTGGGGACTGACTGGGGAAGAGGGAGGGTGAATCCACAGGACTCAAAGACAATTTTAACATCTTAACGGTATAGGCTAAAGGTTGGATTTGGAAATGGTCTGTGTTTGAGTTCTGATTATAACACCACAGCAAATGCTCAGAATAGGTGCGATGAATAGCAGCAGGATCCCTGGGAGCAACAACCCATGGACAATGTATACTTTGCCACGGGAGAGATTTCAGTTCCACTGCTTGTGGCCCTGCTGCTGAAGGAGGGAAAGCTTCCTTGGAGTTCTTTGTGATCTTTTGTGAACAATGCCAAATCTACTTGTCTTATTAGACAAGAACTTTAATGAAAGTGAAATCTAATAACGCTGGATTGATTGGCTTCTCATTTCTAGCTGAGCTCTGTTTACCATCTTTATGTTTTAAAGGGCTAGTGTAACCTTGTTTCTCCTTAATGGTGTCCACTTTGCCCTGAAGTTCCACATTCTGAAAACCCCATGTCTGAAATACTCTAACAACTAAAATATTTTGAGTGATGACATCCCATGTGAAAAACTCTGCACCTTACCCTTACAACAATAGCTATTAAATTTTATGGCGTGAAGGGGGGGGATGGGTGTATCATGGGGGGAGGGGAGACTGGGAGGAATGGAGGGAGGGACTGGCATCAGGCTGTAAACTGATTAAATAAGAAAAATAAAAGAAAATAAAAAGAAAAACAAAATCCCACAGGCAGGCCAGGTGCAGTGGTCCAAGTGTTTTAATTTCAGCATCCTGGAAGCAGAAGCAAGCAGATCTTGAAATTTGAGGTCTTCTTGCATTATATATTAAAGTCCTACACATCTAAGGGTACACGAGAGACCCTGTCTCAAACAAGACAAAACAACAAAACCAAAACAACAGAAACCTCAGAGGCACTAAAGTTATTGTGCATAATTACATATGTGATGTGTGAAAAAATGTATATGAAATATGAAGCATAAGTGAATTCTTGTTTATTCTTTAGTCCTAGTGTTAAGATACCTCATTTTGTTCATGCAAATCTTTAAAAATCTGAATATTAATAAGAGCAAACTTAGGATTCCAGACATTTCTTATCCAAGAATTTGGATAACAGATAGTCAACTCAAATTTATATTGTCCTGTCAGATTGCAGCCAGTGTGCTGGAAATGCTGGCAAATTCTCTGTCACTAAAAGTTAATTATTTTAAACTGAGTGTGAGTGGGTAGTTAACTTGAGAGTATAAGCTTACTTATGTTTACTTAATATTACACTGAATCTTCTTCCGGAATCTGTAGAATGGGTTTTGGATATTTCCTCATAAAGAAGGTAAAAATCAAAATTGAACCAACTGCTTGAAGCTTGGAGCTATAGTGCAGGGCTATGGGTACTATGCAAAGATCCCAAAGTTTCGGGAACAGTTGAGAGCAGAACCCCTGCTCTCCCTGTCTGCTGTCTGTCTTTCTCTCCAGGGCTTTCTCCTTGCCCTCTCCAGAAGAACCTGTTCCCACCAGGCAGCTTCCTTGCTGACAGCTCTCAGGCCTCCCAGCTGCGTCTGTCCTTGGCTGTCATCCTGTAGGATGCTTCACCAACTCCAGCCCAAGGGTTTATGCTCCTGCTCTAGCAGTGGGACAGAATGGCATTTTCATTCCTCTCTCTCTCTCTCTCTCTCTCTCTCTCTCTCTCTCTCATTTGTGATTGTTTTGTTTTTGTCCAATTTATACATTCCAGAGCTGTCATGCTGAACTGCCCTGCTCCCAAATGCTGTCAGACTACCCTGTCCCCTCTCCCCACCCCCAAAGGAGACCATCAGAGCAAACAAAAATAAATAAATAAAAACAAACAATGTAGGAAGGGGAATTTCAAAGCGTATTCAGAGACAAGTGTTACTTCAAAGGCAGGAGCAAGGTCCCCCTGGAGCTCATTACTGTAGTCAGTGAGATAAGGAGAGAGGGAGCTACTCAATGGATCCCAGGAGAGCTGGAGAAATCAGAAAGGTTCGGGAGGGGGACAACAGAAATGCAGTTTAGAATTTTCTTTTTCTTTTCTTTTTTTTTTTAAGCTCTGAACTCTACATATGCACCATAGATATAGAAATAACCCCCAGCTTTCTATGTACTCAGAAGAGTTAACTGGCATGTTAATCACGCCCCCCTGGTTGTGAAGGAGTCTCCACTCCAGAGAAAGCTCCAGAGGAGGGGAAAGGATGGAGGGACCACATTCTGCTGTATAATGGCAGCATAAGTAATGGGGCTTCTGTGTCCCTTGGAAGTAGCCTACAGGTGGGAGGAAGACGGGGGGGGGGCAGGGGGGCATCTGTGGGAACTTCCAAGCCCTTCTCCTTTCCCAATAGTTCATTTTGTTTGAGCAGCAAAATTCACAGCTGTGGGCATGGGTTTTAGGAAAATAGCATAAGTATATTTTTTTTGTAATTTTAATTTTGTTATTAATCACAGATTATTTACTTTGTATCCCAGCTGTAGCCCACTCCCTCATTCCCTCCCAATCCTACCTTCCCTCCCTAATCTCCTCCCTACCCCTTTCCAAGTCCACTGATAGGGGAGGTCCTCCTTCCCTTCCATCTGACCCTAGCTTATCAGGTATCTTCAGGACTGGCTGCAATGTCTTCCTTGCTAGGCCACAAGTAGTTTTTAACCCGTTCCAGCAACAGATTCCGCTAACTTTCTGCTGAATACCTCTCTGCTACAGCTATTAATCATATTTGTTTTTTTTCTTTCTCTACATGTTTGTTTTACTTGTTAAATTGTGGCAACTAGAGTTGCGGAAAATGATTTTATTTTGTCATTTGTTTTGTTTTATATTTTGGAACCACTCTCTCAAAGTACCCAGCTCAAGAAATAAAAGATACCAAGCAAAATAATTTATGAACTTAGTGTATTTTCGATTGGCAGTTATTTTTAATTTTACCTTTCAGTAAGTAAGAAAAAACATCAACTTTTGGTGTATATATTACACATTATGGTAAGTGGAGAGTAGATTAATACCACTATGATCAGAATACAAAATAGTCTCATTACACACACATACACTTACATACACACAGACACACACATACACACTCAAAATATTTATTACACACACACACACACACAGAGTTGCTAACTCTGTGGCTAAGCTTTTCTCTCTCACCCCTACACCTATGTGCTTTCTGTCCCTGCTGGTTCCTTTGTCTTAAATATTACAGAAGTGAAATGACACAGTATGTGACCTTTGACTTTGGCTTTTTCGATTAGGATGATACATGTATCTGTGTTATGACACAGATCTGTACTCTGTTAATCAATATTACTGAGTGATACTCCTACAAATGAAAATAAGATACTTTAGTCACCCATTTCCTAGTGGAGGAAATTTAGTAGCATTCCCATTTGAAAGTGATGTTGGTGTAGACATCAGGGTAAATCTATTTTTTGTAGATAAAAGTTTTCAATGCAATTGGAAACATATCTTAGCAGAGGCCACCTGAATGTTTGTCAAGTGAATTAATGGTCATCATGACAAGAATTTCTTTCCCTCATTGTAAGCTATTCTTAGTTTCTTTCTACAATAGGCCAACATGGAGAAGTTGGTCTTTCAAAAGCCAATTATACATTAAATCTAGTATATAGGATCATGATCATAATATATTTGCCTCAATTTTACTTTAAAAGTAACAATGAGTGGGTAAGGGGATTAATTTTTATCTATAGATTTTCAGATCCATAAAGCTTTATGATGTTTATAAAAAGTCACTATCTTTACAAATAAGATGTTTTTTTTTCTGCATACACATCTGTGTATGTGCTCATATACCAGGTGTTTTTCATGTATTCATGGTGCTCATGGAAGCCAGAGGGTGGTGTTAGATGCTCTGGAACTAGAGTTACAGATGATTGTGATCCACTATGTGGGTGGTGGGAACTGGACCTGGCTTCTCTGTAAGAACAGTCAGTGTTCTTAATCTCCAGTCATTCTCTTTGCTTTATTGAGCTAATGGATCTCCTATAGCAGAGGTGAGGGAGGAAGTCTCAAAGGCATCCCAGCCTGCAGGAGAGAATTTGGCATCTAAATCTTCCTTCTAGGTTCAGATGATCCAATTTCCCCAGACTGTATTGCATGTTGTTTCTTTATGATGGCTTTGCTTTGATAAGGGAAGCAGAGTCAATGACTCTCCCACCTTGGTGTCTAGTGCAGGAAGATGGATCATTTGGGTGCATTATATCAAAGGGTGACACTGAACTGTTGCTATGAGCATGAACCAAGTTCCCCATTAATCTTGTGCATAGTGTACAAAACTCGGTAACACCACTGGGAATTTAATTCCTTTGAACTACTTTTCTTTTCACTCTAAGCAGTTCCATGAAGGTACACATTAATGCTTTCTGAGTTAATCAAAATAATTTACATTAAATAACACATTGCATATTAATTTAAAATGGAATATACCTTGAAAATTAAATCTTACACCAATGCCCATTTCCTGAGTATTTCAAGTTCTGTTTATGTCATGTTTGAGATAGGCCAAACTTTAGAATGTGCCATACACACATACTCCTAATAATAACTCCATTTGTGTATAGCATAATTGTGATAAGCTGATGGAAGAATGTTCCCGAAAGAGCTCCATAGTTTTAAGTAGGTCACTGAAAATCCAGTAAAAACCATGGATCTGCTTTTAAACAAAGAAGTTCATCTATTTACTCAGAAATCCAATTTTATATAGAGTGTCAGAGAAGCAGCAGAACAATTGAAATCCACCTTCTAATTTCTTTATGATCTAGGTCCAAGTAAAGAACTCTTGGAAAGGTTTAATATATGCATGCATATTGACTAATACTTAAGTTAGCACTAGATGGGTAACACTTGTCCACAATAAGAATCTGATTCCAGCATTTTCCCCAGGCTTGTTTTCACATGACTTGTGACACATACAGTAGAGAAAAAAAGTAGAAATGCTTAAATGGATTTTAGATTTAGTAGCACATGATGAATGTCCAATCTAATGTTTATAGAGGAGACTCAGAATACTTTGGAAAGAACAGGAAGAAAAGGAGGAGGGAAAGTAAAGGAGCAGTGTGTTGGGGAGGGGCAGAGGGAGAGAGATGAAATAAAAACAGTAAGAATCTCCTAAAAGTGGCCAGGGTATGGGTTGTGTTTCTTTATGATAATACTAGAAAAGCATAATGAAGAAAGAGTGAAAGGTTTCCTGAGCACAAAATAACTGGAGCTAAATGAAAATCAAGCTAAGATTCACACTATGGACAAATGGGTTTCGCATCTGTAACAGGGAAAGGGCCTCTTTCCTTCCACCTGATCCAGTTGCAGGTTAGACCTGGTGCAGTCAGGAGCTAACTTATAATTTAGATTCATTCTTCTGCAGAAGGGCTATAGTTATTTTACCATCTCACTCAGTTCTTTTCCTGGGTTGAGTTTTCCTGCTACCTCCTCTTGACATCACACCCCAGAAAACTCATTAAGGTGGAAAAGGAGGTTGTTGTTACCCAACATTATCTTGTTTGTTCTCTTAGCCTCTTCTCATCCACGTCTAACTCCATGAAAGAATATTGTTGATTTGTTTGTTTGTTTGACATTAAGTTTCACTCTTTTGAAATGACTTCTTTCTCTGTAGCTGACGTAGATTTCAAATCTATGATTCTACAGCCTCAGCAACCCCCTCAGATGCTGAGATTATAGTCATGTTCACATCATGTCTCAAGTCTGAATTTTAGTCCAGTTACTGTCACCAGCTGCTCCCTTAAGCCAAGACTGTTATGGACTTAGCCTATCTCATAAACTAGATTCTTGGAGCAGCTGTACATGTCACAAATGGGTACATTATTCTGAATCCAAACTTTATAATCCAGGTTGTGCATTTTGATCCTTTTAGGTGTTAATACACAGAAGCAGAAAAGAAGGAAAGTATTAAAAGTAGAGGCAGTAAGATCTGGAGAGGACAGGAGATTTGCAAGGAGAGCAACAGAACCAAAAAATTTGAGCACAGGGGTCTTTCCTGAGACTCATACTCCAACCAAGTACCATGCATGGAGATAACCTAGAACCCCTGCACAGATGTAGCCCATGGCAGTTCAGTGTCCAAGTGGGTTCCATAGTAATGGGAACTGGGACTGCTTCTGACATGAATTGATTGGTCTGCTCTTTGATCACCTCCATCTGAGGGGGGGGGGGAGCAGCCTTACCAGGCCACAGAAGAAGACAATGCAGCCACTCCTGATGAGACATAACACACTAAGATCTGAAGGAAGAAAAGGAACCCTCTCCTACCAGTGGACTTGGGGAGGGGCATGCATGGAGAAGGGGGAGGAAGGGAAGAATTGGGAGGGGAGAAGGGAGGGAACTAAAGGAGAGCTACAAAGTAAATAAAGTATAATTAAAAATTAAATTAAATTAATATTTTTAAAAAAAGTAGAAGCAGAAGCCATAGGCCACATTACGAGAAAGGAAGAAGGAAAGGAAGGAAGGAAGGAAGGAAGGAAGGAAGGAAGGAAGGAAGGAAG
>NW_026596064.1:19203142-19239281 GCF_907164565.1 Psammomys obesus
AAGGAAGGAAGGAAGGAAGGAAGGAAGGAAGGAAGGAAGGAAGGAAGGAAGGAAGGAAGGAAGATTGGCATTACCAGTGTGTGTGTCAGCTCGTATTGCCTTTACTGTTTAGTTAGATTAATACAACACTGAATATCTCTGGAAGTATAAGAACATGCTTCACAACAAACTTTATTTGTAGTCTTTCTCCCTCTTCTTCTCTCTGACTTTCTCTCCCCTTCCTCACCAACCTTGTATTTCCTAAGTACTTAAGCCTTTGCTTATACTTTGCTGTAAAGAGGAACTATTTAGCATTTCCTAACATACATAATCCAGGCACGGCCTTATTTATTGCATAAAAGTTTCATCCTATTTACTTTGGATACCTCTGTTCTAATCTTTGGAGTGCATGTCATGGCAATTGTATGTTACAAAAAGATTCCCTTTGGAGTTTAATATCCTTGAGCCATATTTGTTTAAGCCATCAAATTCATTTAACTCCAAAGAAACATAAACTCATTGAACATATCTTGTGGTTTAGATAGTACTTTCAGGTGAGTCAGCACATAAGAAGATGGAAAGTTAGGTTAAGAAAGAGCGAGCGACTCTCCACCAAGGTCATATAACAAGCAAGGTAACATACGAAAACCTGGTACTTTTGCTTACTTTACACTTCCAAGTCAAAAAAATCTGCAACTTAATCATATATTAAATATATATGCAAGCATGTATTATTAAATGTATAATCCCACGTGTTGCCTCCTAAACAGCTTTTCTTGTCCTTGACATTTCATTAGTGCTTTCAGTATCTTTGTGAGTTTGAATAATAGCTTTAATTTTATAAATAGAAAACGTGAAGCATGGCAAAGTGTGCAGTGAATTGAATATTCCTACGTCTCAGAGAAAAGCTTTAATACACTAAGGTTCACAGTATTTAAACATGTCATTATGAAGCAAGTATTCTTCCTCAGAGAAATAACTATCAAGTAATTTTCATTCAGCTCTTTTAAATCATTAGCAATGTGGGCATAAAACATATTTGCTGTCTTGCTTTGAGATATCCAGGACAGCCATACATAAGCTGTAAGGTATGAATCACCGTCACCTTCACCCACAATGTCCTAGGCTTTTACATCTATACTCCCTTCACAAACACCAAACACCCCTATTTCAACATGAAGCAGTCTTTGCTGCCTTAGCAAAAAGTCCTGTGTATTCCTCATAATTACTGCATTTACAGTTAAGGTGCTCAGATGTGCAAACTGTCACTAACAGAGGAGTTATCACAAGGCAATACCACTATTTGCTGGAACTCTTTAACTTTGCTGGTGTTGGGTCCAGATACAGGGCCATTTAAGCACACAGAGGCAGAACATGGACATGTCCTGGGCTAGAAGCAGGCATAGTGATGGAACCGAGTTCCTTCTCCAGAGAAAATGTGAACTTCAGAAACAAACAAAAACAAAAACAAAAACAAAAAAAAAAAATGAAGAGACAACAGACCATGGGAAACTGCACTCACAGGACTGAGGATGTCATAGTCAGATTAGTACTAGACCTGCCACTAGCCCTTTCACTGAGTGTAGTATCAGTGGTCTGAAAGGTCCTCCTAGCTCTGGGAATCAATCCAAAAATCATAGGCCTTATCTTTAAGGTGCCCTAAAAAAAAGTGAGGTGGGTGGGTTTTTAAAAGCACCATAGTATGACTATCCTGTGCTATATGACTAAAATCTGCTTATAAATGAGTATAGGTGTGTCTTTCTGGGTCTCTGTTACCTCACTCATGATGATCTTTCCTAGTTCCCCCATTTGCCTGCAAATTTTATGATTTCTTTGTTTTTAATGGCTGAGTAGTATTCCATTGTGTAAATGTACCACAATTTCTGTATCCATTCCTCAGTTGAGGGACATCTATTTGGTAGTTTCTGGTTTTTGGCTATCATAAATAAAGCCTTTATGAACATGGTCCAGCAAATGGTCTTGTTGTATGATTGAGCACCTTTTGAGTGTATACCCAGGAATGGTATAGCTGGGCCTTAAGGTATGGTTATTCTCAGATTTTTTTAAAGAAAGCATTAGATTGATTTCCAAAGTGGGTGTACAAGTTTGCACTTCCCCCAGCCATGGAAAAGTGTTCTCCTTTCTCTACATCCTCTCCAGCATGTGTTACCACTTGAGTTTTTGATCTTAGCCACTCTTACAGGTGTAAGATGGAATCTCAGTCACTTTGATTTGCATTTCCCTGATGACTAAGAACTCTGCGCATTTCTTTAGGTGCTTCTGCAGCATTCGGGATTCTTCCATTGAGAATTCTCTGTTTAGCGCTGTATCCCATTTTTTAATTAGGTTATTTGGTTTGCTGGTGTTTAATTTCTTGAGTTCTTTATATATTCTGGCTAGTATCCTGATGTAGGATTGGTCTGTAGACTGACATGTGTTCTATTGATAGTGTCCTTTGCTTTACAGAAGCTTTCAGTTTCAAGAGTTCCCACTAGTTAGGGAAGTGGGGGATATCTCTGACATGGACTATGTTGCCTGTTTTTTTTATCACTTCCTGCTGGTGGGACTGCAATACCAGGTCACAGGGGAGGAAGATGAACTCAGTCCTCATGTGAATAGATGAACTTGAGTATCTGGATAGGGGCCTCCCTTTTTGTGAGAAATAGGGTAGAGGGCATGGGGGAGGGAAGGTGAGCCTGGGAAGAAAGTAGGGAGTGGCCTATGACTGAGAAGTAAATTGAATTATTAATACAATTAAAAGAATAAAATGTTTCCTTTGGTTTACCTGTGATACAGCTTCTCCACAGACTCATTCCTGAAGTGCTGTCTCTTTCCCTTTTCCTCTCCTGATAGAAAACACTAGTTCTCCACCCCAATGGATGAGATCATTAAGCAATCAGAAATATCTTCACTCTACCTGTATAAACTTATACACACACGGCGTGGCTCTAATTTCTGTAGTCCCCTTCAGGCTCTTCCAGCCTGTAAAACTTCCCAGTTGCCAGCCTGCAGATTTGACCATTTTCTTCTCTATTACATACATCAGTGTATCTCTTTCTATCACATCATTGCAGGCCTCAATCTCAGCAGAACTTCCCCAAGCAGCATCCATTCTTTCTTGGAGATTGCAATTAACACTTTGTTCTCAAACACTTCTTTTTTCTCCCCTGCTCCTCCCCCATCTTCTACAATTCATGCTGACATTTACTTTCTTTCAAAGGTGATGTCCCATCCTCATTCACTCCTACTGTATATCATGGGAGGCTAAATATCACTAGTTAAGTTTCTAGTTCAACTTTGAATCTTTCTATGTCAACCTGCCCTGCTCCCATACATACCTGCCATTCTCCTTTCATGTCCTTCCACCACTCTCAGCCTTGCTGAATCTTGAAATAACCTAAATAGAATAGAGCTAGAGCCACTGTTATTACTGTCAGGAGGTAAGGAAGAGAGAAGCATCTTCCATTCAAGTTGTCAGAAGAAGAAAAGACAGGAGAAGCCTGCCAGAAGCACGTGACTCTCATAGTTCTCATGAAGACAGCATTGAATGTGAAACCCTCTCCCCTTCCTGTCACCTTTTCTCACTTATCTCTTTCATTTTTTAGTTATACATTTTTAGGGATACTTACTATATGCACTATATCAATTTCTGGACAACTGAGACAAATATTTAAAGGCCGTATATAATTATATTTTAGTTATATATATTATATAACATACATCACTGTCTCATCATCCCCCCAAACTGTAAGTGTAACAAGCACAGATTTAAATAGTTCAGAACCTTTTTCTAATTTGATTCTCAAAAGATCTCAAAGTATGACCTCTGCATTAAGGACCAGTGATCAGTCAACAGCTTTCTGAAGTCAACAGTCGATAATGGCCTTTCATTGGAGCCTTGTGATTCCCTGGTTAGGAACAAATGTTTTGTGCATAAATGACATTTTGATTTATTTCTGGCAGAACAAGTGATTTTTTTTTATTATTATTATTTCTAAAATGGTTAGTGGACTTCCAAAATACCAATATGCAAACTATCCTTTGGCAAACCAGGAATCACCACCTTCTTTAACTGTTTTGGGTAGAGTGTTACTTATTTTTATGAATACTCATTCGCAACTAAACACTATGAGTGAAAATACATTTAAAAAATAAAAAAAAATAATAATTAAAAAATAAAAAAACAAAAGAAAATACATTTTTGTTTGGCTTTACTGTCTTGCTGTTGTGGGGATTTATTAATGTAATTACAATATCAAATTAAAACAAGGTTAAAAAAGAAAAAAAAAAGAACTACTAGGTCCCCAAATTAAAATCTTGCACTCCTTGGTATACAAACATTTTCGAAGTTCACTAGTGTTTCATTTTTCGAATTGTTTTAGGCATGAAATGATTTGTTTCGTGTTCTTCTTGCTTGAGCTGCAGACAGCTGCAGAATTTGGTCCCCAAGTGCGACTTGTGTAACCACTAAAACTTGTGCAACCCCTAACATACTTCTGTGTGTCAGAAAGATAACGCTGTGATATTTTTTCCATCTTCCAATCAGAAACGACGAAGCTCTTCCTTTTGTCAATGGGAGAGGAGACCCTGGAAAACTCTGTCAGGGCTGCAGGACAGACTCGCTTAGTGAGATTGTCTGCGAGCCTCCTTCTGTGTTCGGGCTCCCCCTAGCGGCACAGAGCCCGCATCGCCTCTCTGCAGTGTTGCTCGGCTGCAGCTTAAGCTGCAGACTCCTTTCTCAGAGGAGCAAAGCTTTCTCTCCCTGGCCACTCTTCTGAGGCTGGCGAAGCTGTAGTAAACATTCGGTAACCTGGTCAGAAGAGGGTCCTGGGGCAGAAAATGAAAAGGCGGATACCGTTTGGGGATGTTTTGAGAGGCGCTTTCTGAATGTCTACAAAACTAACAGCAGCTCGCTCTCGTCAATATCTTTATTGGCTTTTGCCTCCGAAGGGACCAGGCTGCTTGTGTTCGCTTATTAAGCTGCCTGGATCTCCGGTGTAATCTCTACCTTGTTTACATGAAGTGGCAGTTCACCCTTGCAGAACCCACCTGCGGAGGGGTGGAGTCGATCAGAAAGACTTGTATCACTCAGAGCCAGGAGAGAGAGCGGTATTCCTCGAGGTTTATCTTCCCAACTCCCACCCCAGGGCCAAGCCACTGAAGAGCTGTAGAGGCGCGGGGAGTGAGAAAACAGAGATGTTTTAGTTTTTCTCTTCCTCACCAAAGCCGGCAGTTACTGTTCCTGCGGAAAGACAACAGAAGACATCCCCAGGAGGCCTGCAGCAGCTTCAAAGCTCTGCCTTTGGGCACTGCCATTACACTGTTGCTTTCTCTCTTGTCTTTTGTCATTGTAATGCGGGAATTACGAAGTACCAAACAGATGTTGCATAATATATTGGTTAAAGCTGTCTATCCTGTCATCCACAGAGCAGGCTAAAGAGACAGAACATAGCTACGGGTAGCGTTTTTTGGTTATGTTTGTTTTGGTGTTAATAGGATTGAATGAAGTCTTTGAGTCAACAGTTGTGATGTGAGACACTATTTTGAGAACTAGACTATACCAACAAACAAGCAAACAAACCATTCCTATATGGGGGCTCTGTCCTGAAGGAACTTGGAAAAGAAACATTTGAAGTTGAAGGCCAGTCATTGTGGATGTGGGGGAATGAGAGCTGCCGGGGTGAATGGGTGGTAACTGGGTTAGGGGAAGGTAGCAGAAGCAACTTTTCTGGATTGTGAACATTTGAAGGGAAATGTGAAGAATAGACTGGGTTTCTGACATGCTGAAAATGGGGGCTCATAGAAAATGAAGACAAGAAACAACTTAAAGAAACAAGAGAACACTGGCACTTCAGTGGAGAGCTCCAGTGGGCCCGCATGAATGGGACCTCCAAAAAGCAGTGCTGTCTGGATGAATTTCCAGTCACTGTGAAGGCACTGAAGACCACATAAGAATCTCTCAGGAAGAAATTGCCATTACAGGATAGATGATGTGAGAGAGAGTAAGACATTTATGCCGTTGTGGGGTCAGAGAAAAGATAGTGGCCCCGAGAATTGGCATTTAGGACCTTAGGGAGGAGGCAAGCGAGTTTCAGCCTGGCATGCTACGGGTCTATCCTGTAGCAGCTGAGGCAGGATCTGCTCAGGCGAGGTGTCTACACTCTCACTGTGTTAAACAGTATCTGATCACTGATGACTGCACTCTCTCTGGTGTTATGCAGGTTTTCCAAAACAAACACAACAAATAGCTTTCTGTTAGTTTCTGCTTCCTGCACTCTCCTAATCTGCTTTCCTGTTCTTAATGCTATGCTGAAGTTCCTAGTTATTTACATTTACTTCTAGATTCACATAATGTGGAACAAATACAACTCCTCTTCTCTCTCTCTCCCCCAAAACCCTAACTATGGGCCAACATCCCTACAATTACTATTCGCACAAGAAGAAAGCACAGGCAGTTTGAGATGTAGAATTTAACAGGCAGCCAGCCTACCTTGGCTTCTCACCTCTGTCATTCTCTCCTGAGAGCATGAACTCAGATATAATGTGTAAAGCCTCATTGTCCTTCCACGCTCTATAAAGCGGGCATGGAAGTTCCATAAAGTGGCACTAAGCAACGTTTAGGTAGTTACTACATTTCTCCTGTCATAATGCAGCAGTTTTGCCAGACTATATGAGGAAGAATTTAGATGTATTAAAGCACATTATATCTCCAGAAAAAAACTGAAAGGCTGTGTCAAAATAGAACCTCATTGTACACAGTTTACCTTCTAATTTTTCTGTGATTAATAGATGAGTTACCAGCCGGGTTCTCTATATGAATATGAGACAAATTAGGGTCATCTATTTACACCCAATTCCAATTAGAATATATAAATTTTTTTCTGAAGTTAAATATGATCCAGTGTGAACATTCTCATTGAATTTAAATTATGCCAAGTGCTTTCTTGAAGACCTATGTGAATGGTGCAGTAAAAGTAAGTGAGTTTAGTACTCAGAAGAGACTGAGTTTAGCAGGATTCCCTCTTGGGCACATTTGTTAGGATTAAAACTGGAAGAATAGCTGTTGGGTGGCTAGCTCTCTCTTCTTTCAATTTGGAAAATTCAGGCAGGGAGGACAGATACCCAAGAAAAGAAATATAGCTAATGCATTCTGTGAGTGCTTCTGGAATAAGATCCCAAACTGAGTAAACTGATGAGTCCTTAGAGGCAGGTGAACAATGTCCAATTGTCTCAACCAGAGCACATGGGTGGATAAAAGAAATAAAAATTGTCATTATTCTCAATTGTCAGTTTTGTTGTTACTAAAGTTGACTGTGCCTTAGATATCTACTAGCATCAGATTAAGGCTACCTCCTTGCCTACTGCATTAGTTAAGTTTCTATTGCCCGGATAAAACACTATGACCAAGGCGGTTATGGAAGAAAGAGTTTATTTGAGTTCATGGTTTCAGAAGGTTAGAGTTCACGGTGGTAGAAGAAAAGCTTGGAGGCTGCCAAAGCTGGGGCTCAGATCCTGAAACACAACCATGATGCAGAGAGCAGAGAAGGTGATCTAGAAATACAATGGGATCTTAAACTCAAAAAGCTCACCTCCAGTGGCACAAGCCTTCCAAGAAGGCCTTAACTCCTAAACCTCCCAAGACTGTGGGGCACATTTCTCATGCAAACCATCACACTTGTGTAAAGCATGCTCTAGTAATTGTCTTCAGATCATTTTTGTAGCACCCTTTCCTTTTTCAGAGAAACTGGATTCTCTACTTGAATTATTTATTTTGTCTTCTGGACAGAGTTACAAGTAAATAGTTCTGGTTACTGTCTAGCATAGTTTAATTGGGGTTCAAAATCGTAAATAAGGGAAAGAGATCTATAGGGAGAAAGGAGGCTGATGCGGATGAGAAGAAAATGGGGAGGGAAAGCCAAAATATATCGTGCGCATGTGTGAACTTGGAAAAGATCAGGATTAGAAATGAATAAATTCTGGTGCAGGGAATCTTATGAAAGAAGAGGGAAACAGTAAGATCTGGAGAGGACAGGAACTCCACAAGGAGAGCAACAGAACCACAAAATCTGAGCACAGGGGTCTTTCCTGAGACTGATACTCCAAGAAAGGACTATTCATGGAGATAACCTAAGAACCCTGCACAGATGTAGCCCATGGCAGTTCAGTATCCAAGTGGGTTCCATTGTAATAGGAACAGGGACTGTCTCCGACATGAACTGATTGGACTGCTCTTTAATTATCTCCCGCTGAGGGGGAGCAGCACTACCTGACCACAGAAAAAGACAATGCAGCCATTCCTGATGAGACCTAATTGACTAGGATCAGAAGGAAGGAAAAGAAGACCTCCCCTATCAGTGGACTTGGGGAGGGACATGCATGCAGAGGGTGGAGGAAGGGAGGGATTGGGACAGGAGGAGGGAAGGAACCACAGGGGGGATACAAAGTGAATAAACTGTAATTAATAAAGAATTTTAAAAAATTAATAAATTCATAACTATCAAGTACTTCTTAAGCAGCAAGGCCAGTGAATAGAAGAGCATGGCCATCTTCAGCCAAGAGAGAGAGAAAGAGAGAGAGAAAGAGAGAGCTCAGCTGAAAAAATTGCAAGTACAGGGGAGGCCAGAGAAGGTTTGCCATGTTTTTTTTTTTTTTTCTTAAATCATTCCTCACTCTAAGAGCTACTTTTTTATTTCTACAGATTATATCCAGTACATTAGCATAATGACATTACCCAGATGCCTTTGCAGTTGTTTTCCTTCAAAGATTGGTATGACTGTGGTTAAAAAATGTAATGGATTAAGAAAAAGAGAGGGAGAATTTCCATATTTAATATTGTTTCCAACAAAATTGACATAGTTTATGGAGTCAAGGAAAGTAATGTGATTTACTTCTCCATTCCTGCTGGAAAGAGAAAGGGTGGGGTAAGAGGGTAAGGGGCGGGGCAGGGAGATGTGAGAATGATGGAGCACAGGAATTATGGAGCTGGTATTGTTGTTAAAGATATAATTACCCAACACTTTGGCTGTCAGGGGTTCTACAAATGAAGCTAGGTTCGTTTCTGGTGAAATCTGGATGTGTTTTGAATAGCATTTCAGGAAAATTAAGCTTGGGACAGTTCCTAGATAATAGTTACAGGCATGTTTTAGAAAACACCTTGATCACAGAGCCTGATTTGTGTCTTGTGTGGAATCCAAATCTCTGGCAAAGAACACAAGGGACAAGCATGCAAATTGCCTTCACTCTATTACACACACACCGATTGCTCTAATACTGACGAAAATATTCATAAATCCCCTTTCCTTCCACTGCTTTATGCTTCACTGCCTTTTCCCCATTCGTGGTTTATAGATGGAATGAAAGAAAAAAAAATGTGGACAGCAGATGGTAAGGAACAAAATGTTTCCTAGAGACAAGATTGCAGAGTGGCTCTGAATCAGGTCTTCTTCTTCTAAAATCTAAATTAATTCTGAGACCAGTCTCTTTGCAGTTCTTTTATTGGCCTGCAAACCTTTGTCTAGGCTTGGTTTGAGAAAGGATCTTCTTATATAGCCCAGAGTGGATCAGCCTCTCCATCCTCCTGCCTCATGCTCCTGAGCACTAGGTTTAAAGGCACACATAACCACACCGATGCATCGATTCAGTCTTTCACTAGCTGCATAGCCTTAGCCAATACTATTTTCTTACGTTTAATAATAGAATAGAAATATTTTGACCAGTGACAGAAAGGGGGTAGAAGCAAGATCAAATGGCAAGAAGTGGGCACGTGTCAAAGAAAGCTGCCTAAACAGGCTTTTCAAGAGCTTGATATAATTGTGTTGAGGGAACAATGATAAAAAATTTTAAAGAACACTGAAAGTTAACTAAATATCAATAAAAATTGTGTTAGTAAGGCATGATATACAGGCAAAGACATGGTGGAAGGCTTCCTAATGATCACTGTTCTTACAGCTTAGATCCTAGATGCTAACTCTGTTGAAGGAGTCTGGTAATTGGAATTCTGCCTCCTGGCCTTGGCAGATTCGGGTCTTAGCCATAGTTCCATTTCTCAGAGACTGTCCTTGGTGGTCTCTGTAGGCCGGGTGCTCTGAGCCTGAGAAATAGATAGCAAGCAGTTGGGAACCAGATAGCAGACTTTGTGTGACCTTGAGTGAATTCCTGCATGCTTTGCCAGGTGGCACAAATGTGTTGCTACTGTGAAAAAAATTGTGCTTGTACCCTTTGCTTTGTAAGTGTTGTTTTCATGTTCAGTAAACTGAGACTTGATCAGGAATCTGTCTTGTCTCCATTCTTCGCGTCTCTGTCCCCCAATTTCTACTCCCTCTTTCAGGTGGACCCTGTTCAACTAGCCCGAGGGACGGGTCACTCTGTGCTTATTTTGGCTTGTTTCAGAGTACTAGGGAATGGGCAAGTGTAAAGCCCCAATGACAGAGTTAGGCATCTGCCTCTTTGCGGGATCCTATGTTCAAAAAGAAACAAATATATGGGCCAACAAGACTAGGGAATTGGAGCTCGACACTAATTTTATAAACACCAAAGAGGTGACTGTGACACTGATGAAGACAACATAAAGAAAAAGGACAGTTACTTGTGCCTGGTTTGTTTTTCTAACTGGCCAGGCAAATGGTGCTTCCCCACATTCTCATCTTCTAGTTTTGTGGGGGAAAAGGATGAGATACCAGGTGAGGAAATGTAATTGAGAACACGGAAAATAATTTGATCCTGCCTGTAAAATCCAGAGAGTTATGGGGGAAATCACAACCTAGTGTATAGGCCCCGCCTATCCCCTCTTTTATTGATGGAGGGACCTCCTCGTTTGCAGTTTACAAGTGCTGGGTAGGAAAATGGCAGGAAGAAAATTGTGAAGTCTGAGACTGGTTCCCTGGACACAAGATTGTAGACAAAGTTGTGAATCAAATGTAATAAACTGTAAATTTTAGTTAAATTATAAACTATCAGGAAATACTCTCCTTATTATAAAATCTCATAAAGCACTGAATTATTTGAATGTTTATATACCCTTAGAGCTTCGGCTACACAAATTTCTAGTATACCAGTATAGACACCGACTGAAACTAGAGTTTCTAGGTTTGTTTGTGTGGGTGACCACTTAGGCTCAAAGTATGCATGTATACAGTATTATCAATTTCTGTAGATAATGTAAAATAGATTAAATTATGCCTTTTGAAGCACTTTGGTAGTAGGCTTTTTTGATTAAAAAAATTGTAATTATACCCTAGAAACATCAGCCAATTAAAAAAGAAAGAAAGAGAGCAAGAAAGAAAGAAAGAAAGAAAGAAAGAAAGAAAGAAAGAAAGAAAGAAAGAAAGAAAGAAAAGCCTTCAGTGCTTGCCCCAAGCCTTGCTTCTACTCACAAGCAATGAATTCTTTCAGTGAGTAATTAATGGTTACTTAACAAGGGTTTAGAACTTTCCTGCCATTGTTTTGATTGCATTAGGTTTGCAAGGACTTTTGGGGCAAATGTAAAAGGCATTTACCCTAGGTAGCAGTGATTCATTTTTGTCTGTTTTTAGAAAAGCTTTTGTTTCATTATCATAAAGTAAAAAATGGAGCCTGAAGAAAATCAAAACAAATCTAATTTGAGAACACCTGAAGCTTTGATTAAACTTTCACAAGGATGCCAAGCCCATTTAGTACTTACATAATATTATTTATTTATGATTTTGATTTATGTGTAACCTAAGTGGGATATTTCTTGGGAAAATCATCCTTCCGGCTAGAATACTGACGAATCAGCATAGAATAGTTTGTTTCTTGCACTTGTATCTTTTATCTTGGTTCTTCTGTGTGCTCATTCTTCCACAGACTTGGAACCCAGGGTTGCAACATGGGGTTGAAAACGACACCATGTCAGATGACACCATGTCAGGTCCAGGAAACTGGCAATTCCCAATCTGAACCTACTCTTCTTCATGTTCCCAAAGTTCCTTGGAGGAAACATTTTTGGGGTCAAATTGATTTGTTGATTAGCTGCAACTGTTGAGCAGCTGCCTCATTCCACACTCCACAGGACAAAATATCTATTGAAAACCAAAAAAATATGTCAGAAGTGGAGCAAAGAACAAAACCATGACCACAATGTAAGAGGTGGTGCAGATATAATTACAATGTTTGGTGTTCTTTTAAGGCTGATGTTCCATTTGTACTTGAACACTGAAGGCAATAATGACCTTGTTTATTTTAAGAACACCTTATTCTTTTACTCTGTGGTGGGTGTTTCCCAGGACTCTGTGGAGTAGTATCCATCTTAACTCTTGAGGTGCATTTAGCATTCTTCTATCAGTTGGACCCCTCCTCAAAAACTGAGAAATGTTTTCAGAAGGCAAAGAAATATGACCTCCCTGACCCTATTCTTCTACAATATTACCCTGGTTTAAAGGAGTAGAACATTCCTTATCTAAATAGCTACACGATTGCTTTTAGGATCTATGTGTCTCTTCCCTAGGTCATCAAGGGATGACCAAGTTGCTAACGCTTTCTTCTATAAAACAGAGGCATAGCTGAGGGCACTGTGTGCAGACGAAAGTTGCATGTGTAGTCTTGGAAGTTCTAATTAGATTTGTATCTTCTAACCATGCTGAATGAGCAGGCGGTGGAAGGAAACAAGAGGAATCCTCAGTCAGAGATCAGGGGTGAAAGTACTTAAAACATAGCAGATTCTGGTTCAGAACTTCAAGAGGTTTAAAAGTCTCTTTTTTTGTTGTTCAACTTTAAGTGGTCTTCAAACGCACACACACATGCACACACACACACACACTACACAATTCACTTATATCATATAAAATATGTGAATTTGGAAGAATTTTATTGTTAATTACCAGTTGGTCATGTCATGATTTATAATGTTAAAATATTTAGACATTTGAGCACAACAGATGAGTTTGAGGCCATCCTGGTCTACACAGTGTGTTCAAGAAAAGCCAAAGCTACATAGAAATATTCTGTCTAATACAAAAATATGAAAGAAAAATATTTAGACATGTGTCATATAGTTCTCCATTTAGATTCTTGAATCAGTATTTAGATGAGAAACGTTTTCTCCTTCAAGGGGTGTTAGGAGCCAGAATTCTGTCCTTGCCTTGGGAGCTTAGAGATTGTTCATGAATGTATGTAAGCTTCTATCTATGCTTCTCTAAATGTTCTTATTGTAATCTTTTCCAATCTCATCATAAGATTCTGTCGAGGCTAATGAAAGACTTAGTAAACTGTGAATACATTAATGAAGTACATCACTGTTATTCTCATCTCTCAGCACAATGGCCTTTGCTGGTGACTTTACTCAGCTCTTATACCATAGAAGATCCAACAGGGATTCCCTGTTCAAAATAAAATATTTTTGTATGTAAGACCCTCTTTCTATTCTACCTCCAGGCTTCCTTCCTTGAAATAGTTCAAAGGAAATGCCACTGAGGTTACTGAAGAAGAAACAAGAGTTCAAGAAAATCCATAGACGTGTCTAATGAGTCAAAATAAGCTAAACATTGTCCTGGTGTAGGTAGATGCTACTACTGTGTACACTAGTTGGACTTCTTTTTCTCTCTTCTTGTGAACAAATACCAATTTAAAGGAGAAAGGGTTTGCTTTGAGCCCACAGTTTTGCAGAAGTGGGTCAGTGTTTTCTTTGTTTTAGTGTTTCTAGGTTATGGTGAGTCAGAACACTGTGGCAGCAGGAGTGTAGAACTTGTTTTAACAGTAGCCAAGAAGTCAAGAGACATAGATACAACTGGGCCAGCCAAGATATGTCCTTCAATATGTGTCCAGGGACCTACTCCTGTCCTCCGAACTCAACTTCTTCCCTGAAGTCTGTTTAAATTTAAAGTCCTTCAATGGAACTTTATTAGGTCATAACTCTCATGACTGTGTTGTCCCTGGAACCATTGTCACGGATACATCTAGAAATGCACATGACCCATCTCCAACTGTCTCACAACTTCGTCACGGTGACCGTCAAGGTTAACTATTAGATTATGTTACAGAAGAAATTGAGATTCATGCAGTTTAATAGCTGAACCTATCTCACCTGATAAGACCGTAACACACACCTTAGCATTTTGACACTAGAAATTATTCACTTTGACCACACTCAGAGTTATCTACAGGGTTGCACTGTCTCTGATGATGCCACACAAATCTGTCTGCCATTTTAATGAGAATTTGAAACCTCATAAATGTGAAAGTAACCATCAAGCTTCATTACATGAATGATAATATTATTATAGTCTTATTATGGCCCCTTTAAGGCTAAATTAAACTCTTTTGGCCTGCGGCTCATCACCCATTAGAGCGTCAACACTTAAAACAATAAATATGACTGCATATGACTGTGGTATTGTGACTCTATCTGTAGTTCAGATTTGGATCTCATTCTTCTAATTAACAATAAAATTGTTGTTTAATAAAAGAGAAATTATGAATGCACAGATAATTACATAAACATTGAGCATTGTACTTTCTCTTTTTCCAAGTCAAAATATAAAAATTTATAATGCAGCATAATCTTATGTAAATATGATAACCTCTTTGATATAGAAATTTGTTGAAGGCCATACAATTTCTTTTGGTAATTCAATAACTAATATAGTAGCATTGGATTAAAGATTGTGTTCAGTTTTTTTTTTCTTTTTTTTTTTTTTTTTTAGCAATCTTAAGAAAATAATATGGCCTTCAAAAGTTAGTTCTATAAATGTATCAATTCTTTTAGACCTTTCAGGGTAAAAACTTCTAAGTTCAAAATTAATGAATGAAAGATGACTCACAATTTCTATGTCAAAAATACCCAAACATATATACAAGTAAGGTACAGCTTGAGCATGTAGAATATGTACATAACAATAATTAATGAAAAGAAAGGCCGTAAAATAGAAAGAGAGCAGGAGGAAGACACAAGAAAAGGGTTTGGAGGAAGAAAAATGAAGTGAGGAAATGATTTAATTATATTATAATCTCAAAAATTAAAGAAGCTTGGTCCTCAGATAGGCTCCCTAGTAAGGGGAATGGGGCTGGCTCTGACATGGGCTCTGTTGCAGGCTTTTTGATCACTTTCCCCTGGTGAGGCTACGGAACCAGGCCACAGGGGAGGAGGATGCTCTCAGTCTTGATGTGACTGGGTAGAGAGGTAATGGGAGCTCCCCTTCTCTGAGGAGTAGGGGAGGGAGGATAGGAGATACAAGGAGGGAAGGTGGAACATGGAAGAGAGAAGGGAGGAGGCCAAGACTGGGATATAAAATGAATAAATATTTAAAAGAAAAAGAGACCGATCCCGAATTGTCAAAAATTTTTTTTCAAAGAAAATTATAATATTTATAGGAAAATATAAAAGGATGCAGAATTGGAAAAAGAAGAAATGATTAAAAAGATAAAGTTATTAAAAGAATGAAAAAGATGCATCTTCCTTCCTAAACTGAGCAGAGCTCAGGAAAACTCCCTAGCTGTGTTTCTTAATGTGATCATCCTGTCAGCCATCTCCCTCTGCAGTTCCTGTCTAGACTCTTTCATTTACCGCTGTGTTGGCTTAGCCAGCACCAACACAGCAGTTACATGCAGAGCTATAATACGGTTTTGCTCACCTCCCAACCCCCAGCTACAGCTCTAGTAACTTCTATTGTATGATGATAATGTCTTCATTTGTCTCAGGCCCACTCAAAGAAGCTCAATCACTGTTCTCAGACTGTTTCTCAGATGAAAGCCAAGAGCTTCCAAGGCTCACTGTGGATGCTGAGATAGAATATAAACCAGTGCCATCCAATGGCACAGAGAAATGCTAGCTGGGATACCCCCAAGCGTGCCAGTACAGCACTCATCCAGAATGCAAAGTGTTGTTTTATTTTCTGTTTGTTCTGGGGATTAGGAACCTGTTTGGTTTATTTGTCTTACAGTATGAAATGTTCTGTATCTCAGTAGTAATTAGAAATTATCAACTGAGTGTAGTAATAGTTCTCTTGGAGGGGATGGGAGAGCCAACGTCCAGCTAAACCAAGCACCGAAAGAACAGAGGGCTATGCCATCTGTAGTGGTGCTGATGCTAGAGACTGCTGAGAGCAAGGTATGGATACCTGTTAGCTAGGCAGCAATTCTCTCCTGGTGACTTGGCAACCTCTTCAGATGCAGTTTACTGTTCAATCCTCAAGGTATCCTTGTTGTGACATTGACCACATTTCTTCTGGCTCAGAAATGAACCAAACAAAACCAACAGCCAATGGAAAATGGTCCTCTTCTCTTACTCATTCAGGCATGCTTGAGAGGCAAGGAGTAAGAGCCTTCACTGTGTAGTCTTGTTCAATCAATGTGCTACTGACTGGCAAGGATGACTTGGTGCAATGTGGATTTTTAGATCAAGGGCAGTGTCCTTCCCGGTTCAGCCTCTAGACCCATCACTTGTGTGGGCAAATGGTTTGAGCAAATACCTATTTTCTGGATAAAGGAGACAATGAATGATTAACTAAATGCACGACGATATGTGCATTGGATTGAGAACTAGTTTCTGACAGGATAAGTATAGTATAGGTAAGATATTGAATGATTGATTTCAAGCTGAGCTACTTGGGGACTGAGATGGAAGACCAGACAATGAGATATACAGTGAGTTCTAGACAAACTGAACTAACATTCTATATAAAAATTAAAGTAAATAAAAATAAAAACATGGGTAAGCTATAGCTTTGTAACAGACCACTTGCTAACAAGTGCAAAGACCTACTTTCAATCCCAGTATTTTTTAAAAACTGTATCACAAATAATAATCAACAAACTATCAGGCTTCACAAAAATAGCTAAGGCTGTAATATAAGGGAAGAGAAAGGGGAGTTTGATTTACAAAACATCAATGGCATATGCAACGTTTAAGGAATGTCTGTTACAGTACACATAATTGCTTTTGTTCTTTGATTAAGTTTGTAAAAACAAATTCAGCATGAAAATATGGTTAATTTTTTTTTTTATATTTGTTGTTTTCTTTTTTCTTTCAGGTAAGTGTGCAGACATCTGAAGTGTTCTGCAGAAATTGCACAGGTGGCAATTCTTAAAGAAGAAAGAGGAAGGCAGGGACCCTTGAAATGGTAATATCCCAGCTCTTCTGAATACACAGGAGTCTCTCAGGTGGCTGGCAAAGCTGCCGTTTTCTTTTATATGGTTATATCTGCTTATTTCGTTGTAACTTGTTACGACTGAAACCCTAGACTGTGAGAATTGTGTTTTCTTGAATCTGCATTTGAGAGCCACTTACATTCTAATGGATGTCTTCTGCAGTCCATCTTGTCAGGAAGCTCATTCTGTGTAGATTACTTATTTAAAAGTGAAATGTCATTCTCAGGGGACCGTATAATATCACACACAAACACACACACATACACACACACACACACACACACACACAAGTTCAGTTCTGTATTACAAAACACACATGCACAAGCACTGGCACAAAATACCTAAATTTATATTAGTAACTCCTTTTCTCTGTATACACATCTTCAGTTTGTAGTATAAAATCTGCAAAACTTCAGATCCAGTCAGTACCAAAGGAAGATGATAAAACTTAATATTATGTAAATAGTTTTGACACTATAATATTGCAATAACTTTTAGAAACATAATTTCTAGATGTACCAATACCCATGTTCCAGCACACATTAAACTAATGTATGTCCTTTTCGTTTACAAAATCAATTTGGCTTAGTTGTTAATATTTTGGTATTCTCACTCCCATTTTCATTTTGAATAACATTTATTTTTTTATCTGAAATAAAGCACTTATCTGTTGAATTAAGTATGACTAGCTGGTTTCAAAAGACATTTTGGAAGGTGTGTGTGTGTGTGTGTGTGTGTGTGTGTGTGTGTGTGTGTGTGTTACCCAGGTCAATCTTGAGTTGTATTCCTCAGGAGCTCCCCATCTTGGATTGTTGCTGTTGTTAGGAGACAGAATATCACAGTGGGAATTGAGACTGAGTGATGAGGTATCCGTAAGTCTCTATCTTCTCAGTTCTGAGGTTACAAGTGCATATCAACACATTCAACTTTTTACATAGGATTTAGGATTTGAAATCAGATCCTATGTTAATATGAGGAACATTTACTGACTAACCCTGTTCTGCATGCCTGAAATGTGTCATGTGGTTTCCTGATGAGTTAGAAATACAGTTCACAGTGATCTTTAATATTCTAAAACATGATCAAGTAGCTACGTGCTGGTGCTGGTCATCCACTATCAAACTGTAATTACCAGGAACTGATATAAAACAAAGAAAATGTAAAGTTAATTAGGAAAGAATACTGCTCTCATACTTCTGTATGTTAAAAGGAGGAACAATAGAATGTATACCAGACAGGAGTATGACTGAGGCATTTTAAATGCATTTCTAATTTTTAATAAGAAGAAATATGTTCAAAAATTGGAAATCTAAAACATGATTCAAATTTTAGAAAGTATGAATATATATTTTATATTACCTTTTATTTGATTACCTTTTATTTCTAAGGGTGCTCTATTTTATTGACAGGAAAAACTTTCATTTGATGAGAAATATAAGTAAGAAAAAATGATTTAAAATATTTTCAGTTGTTGAGTCACTTGGTTATTACCTTTTGAAGAAGTGACTCAATTACAGAGCATTAATTTTTTTTTAATTAGGCCCAATAAAAGAGGATGTAAATTTTAGCATATTTTGTTATTGCCTGCTAAATTAGTGCCAGGAACCACAGCTACAAAAGTATTTCCTTCTGTAGTATAGCAGGAACAAAATACAGGTGTAATAATCTGTCTTGGAAAAACACGTGCCTCTTTGAGCAGTTGCCTCTCTGTGATTGCGGGAATGCCTGATGACTTAAATGTAGACGCGTGGTCCCCTGAACACCAAGCCAGAAAGAATGAAGCAGATTCTCCAACAGACTGCAGAATCCTCGTGCAACTGGGAGCGCTCTGGGGAGAAGGCCTTCTCTGAGGAGTGTTAATCTCTTTTGGGCGATCATAGCCCTTTGCCAAGGAGGATGACAAGCGGGGTAGTTCAGTGGCACTGCTAGCAAGGCTCTCAGCAAGGAGGTTAGAGGGTCCAAGGGTGAATGTCCATCGAGAGGGAGACCTCTCCAAAACAAACAGCCCTTCTAGCGTTACAGCCCAGTGAAGCAGCTGAGAGGATCTTGGGAGAACAGATTGTGCCTGTTTATTAGTGAAGCAGTTTAGGTCCATTTATTCCATGGTGAACAAGTACTAGATGAACCTTGGGAATTGGGAGGGCCTTTTGCTGGTGAATGCATTTTATTGGCTGTGGTTGGGATGACGGTGAAGTTCAATTTGCATCCAGGTGCTGGCTACTGGAGTACCTGTACCTTAAGAGTGGGGACACTAGCGAGTGTAGCCAGGTACATGCAGCCACAGAAGCAGGAAGGGTGAGGTCCTGCTCCTGCAGGGTTCAGGTTTGATATTTCTGAAGTTTGGACATGTGCCTGACCTCAAACTAGCTGCATGCCTGTTGTCTCCAGTCACCCAGCCTGTGTCCCAAATACATGAGCATAAGGCATGAATTTTTGGGATGTTTCATCGTCATAATTGATGCTACTCCTTGAACACAAAGCAGGTGGTACCAACTGAAGAAATGAAGGAAGAGTCCCGGGGAAAGTGAACGCACATGGGAGAGAGAGAATATTGCGTTCCTTAACATTCTGCTTGGTCTCAGTACAAATTTCTTTCTAATCCCTGATCCTTCTTTATAATTCGGAGATGCTCTATCTCTTCACAGTTGCGAAGAAATGTCCTTTGGTAATCCACAATTGCATAGTGAAGTGTGGAAATTGTGTTATATTAACATTTTAATGTTTCTTTTAAAATATTCATTTCTGTTTATTCTGCCTCCTTTCCCAAAGGATTAGAGTTCAAAAGCATTATACACAGCAATCTAGCCTCTTCACACGTATGATTGAGTACCTAGGTTTGTCAATACTATACCCTTGGCTGATTTAGGGAATTTCAGCTCTGAGAAAGGTGATCTGTTATATAACTCAATCAATGAATTCAATTTTAAAAGTTTGTTCAAGTACTTGCATAAACCTATGCATGATGGCCAGAAAAATAAGCTAGTAAAATAGAGCTCTTGTTTCCAAGGACTTTTCAGGTTAGGATTCTATATTAGCTTCTTCAGCTTGATAGTTTAGTGTTTTGACCTTTGATCTCTTCACTGATAACCACACTATAGTTCAGTCAGATAAATAATCTCCATATTTCTTGGGACAAGAAAGAGAGGTCATTCCTTTCATGTAGGATTTCCTTTGAAGGTCAAATGGAACTTGACTTAATTCAACTGGGTCAGTAAGATTCATATGTAACCAACATAGTGGTAAAGAGTATTTTGGCTTCTTCACTAGCTTGGAAAATTAGGACGTGACAATTACAGGGCTTGTTTGCTGAGGTCTGATAATCATGTCATGACATTTTTATGCTTCATTCACTGTTATGATTTGGACAGCTTCGTGCCAAACACTGGTTTACACAGATTAATATTGTGTCACGGTATTATGAGAACAAGGTAGGTTAACATGATTGCATGCAGTGTTTAGAAGCATGTAGCTGTATATTATTAGCATATCATCTATAATAAAAACAGAGGGTATAACATACAATTACAAAGCCAGAGGAGTCACAACATTGTGGCAGCTGACATAGAATATTTAGACTTAGAATTTAAAAAAATTGCCTGTGGGGATGGGTAGCAAAAGAGACAGAGAGAGAGAAAGAGAGAGAGATAGTAATAGAATAGATATTGTAGAGAACTCCATGGTCTTGTTTTACTTTTGTTATCTCAAATTCTTTACTTTCTGGTGTACTTCCTCATTTATTCCATTGATGATCTGTCTGATAGTCTTATTTCAAGTATGTTTTGTACCAGGAATAAAATTGCCACTATAACTCACTGCTTATAGTCATAATTTTAGAATTAATAAGAATCCATCATTCCAAACCCACCTGAACTTCTTTAGGAGTTGAGGTATTATTTATTCTTCCTGCATTTGAAACTGGTTACTTTAGCCAACAAACACTGATTTAGAAATTCTCAATGACACCATATGAGCATTTTCTAGTTTTCAATGTATCCTCCTCAAGACAATTGTTCCTTTCTCAAAGTGGGAAAACACCTTTTCTAGAAAGTGCAGCAAAGGCAAAAACAGGCTGATACTGTTCAGGCTGTATGCTGCCTACAGTTCAGCAGCAATGTTCAAAGAATGAATTTTAATGTGCACGGACCTATTAGCTCAGGATCAGATTTCTAACCAATTGATTGGACATGCAAAAAGAGTCTGTGTCCTAGATTTAAAGTCATTACACAGTCTTAAACACAGCTGTGCAGCAAGCCTGTCAAACTAGACGGACATGTGAACACTGAAAGTGATTGGCTGGCGAGCTTCCTACAATGCAATTATCAATAATGACAAATTTAGTGAAATCACTACAGGATTCGGCAGGCAATTATGCATCCTGGTTTTCAAAGCCATCAGGTGTGCACAGAAAAGAAAATGCACAAATATTTAGGTAGATCTATAGGCATGGACAGTTCTTCGGTTTAAAGTAGACATATCTAGTTTTAGGCTTTCCCTTACCTATCAAGTATAATTACAGTCCTCTCTACTGAAACCTTCCTTTATTTCCTCCTCAACACCCTTTAATTTCAACTTCTTGCTGTCTCTCATATTTTATCATTATTTATATTTCAAGTGATTGTATGATGAATTTTTGCCCTTATTTTCAAATGTTACCCATTCTTTACCTCAGAACCTACGGTTACACAAGCATGAGATATTTTTTTAAAATATTATAAATACAAACTACTAAGTGTGTGTTCTTGATTCATGTAGTCAATGCAGTTGTCAATCAGGTTAACAATTGCATTCTTAAATTTCTTCTACCTCAGACTAAGAGCAGAAAGACCTGTATCCTGTTTATGAAAAAAAGCACTAGCAAGGAGTGAATATCACTTAAATAAAACTGCCAGGAAAGTGATTATTTTCCTATAAAATGTAGTACTAGTGCCTATGGTTACTGAAGAAACATGAATTATGACTACTCAGTTTTTGTGTATAACTTCATATTTGTTACATGTAAGGCATAATTAAAAATATGTGGTCACAAATTTCAAGTTGCTGATTACTTTGCAAAGGTATTTAAGTAATCTATATAGCTTCACAAGAATCTGAACAAAACTTTGAAGATAAAAACAAGAGACGGTAGTATTTCTAGGAAGATGAAAGTCTCCCTGACTGAACCATTGAGTCAGGTAAACAAAGCAGAGAACAGAACAGTTGTTTTACAGCTCAATGTAATTGTGCCAAGGGAATATTCATCCTTTTCTTCTTGTCTAAGAGGAGACTATTCTGAACAATACACATAATCTATTACTCCAGGACAATGCTAATAGCTCACAGCCAGGAAAGATTTGGTTCTTCCATTCAAGATAATACTGATAATCAACCGAAGTTGATTCTTCCAAGTCCTGTTCAAAATCTAAGTCAAAAGCAGCTAGTTTTACAAAATAGTGACAGGAAGTCAAGAACTCTTGAGAAATATATCTACAAAATGAAGACTTTTATCATTGTAAAGAGTAGATGCTTATTGCATCTTACTAGAAATCTGTAAAACAACCACTCTCTTTTTGAGAAGCCCAATATCTTGTAGGAATGTCTTCCTTTTTCCTTTTTATCTTGGTATTTTTCTTTAAAAGTCAACACTAAAATTTCTTAAGAAACTAAATATTTCAAGAAAGGAATTACATAAAATACTATGAATAATACACTTGGTTAAGATAATGTATTGACAAGAACTTATTAGCACTTTTGGGATAGAGTCTCTCTACGTGGCCCTTACTGTCCTGGAACTCACTATGTGGATCAGGCTGGCTCAGAACTTGGAGAGATCCATGTGTCTCTGCCTCCCAAATTCTGGGATTAAGGCACATGCCACTATACACAATATCTGGCCCTATAGGCTAGGTTTTAAACCTTGTTCAAATTTTATGGTTTATTAATGCAATTGAGAGGAAAACAGTTCAGTACTCTTCAATAATCATGTATCATCAGGGGATGGTTCAGGGATTTCAAGGTGAGAAGAGTCTTCTTTTCTAAGGAATTGAAATTCTGCAAATAAGAAGCCACAGGTAAACAAGCAAATGTCATGTCACTGTCATATAAGCTGCTGCTGCCCAGAGACAGAGTGATTTCTTGTGAGAAATCCACTGGAGAGAGCTGGTCAGACCTGCCTGTGAGACATGAAGGGACATTTGGATGTTGGAAAAGTTCCAAGTTCATCAGGTAGGGGAAGGAGGAAAGGACACAGAAGACAGAAAATAAGACCATCTGTATGTGCTTATTTGTCCAGTTATCCTATGTGCCCATAAGAAAATCACTGAAACCTGCAGCATGCTCTGCCCTGGAATGAAACTTGTTTCCCCAGTTGTTCATCATTGTTTGGGATTCTTTTAATATTATCCCCGAAGAATGGTAAGGGGAAATGGGCAGGGTTGGTGTATTATGAGATAATTTTTCTGGAAGTGTTGAATTTCCAGAAAGTGTTATCTTTCCAGATAATAATAAGGATAGAACAGACACTATTGAGTTAAAACGCCTTTGTCCATATACATTAACCACAACCTTTGACACTCAGAACAATCTTCCAGCAGGCAATACAATCTACTGAGTCTTAAAATCTGCACCTCCCTTTCATTGCTTTTACTTTAACCTCAGGAAGAGAATAATGTTATCTAATATTTGTTATCTAATTTCTTTTCATTACATACTTATGTGTGTGCAATATAATGCTGTTTGTTTTCTGTGGCGTCTTACTTCATTTTCACAACAACCGAAGGACAAATCCCATTTACCCTGTTTGATGTCTGAGAAAACGGACACATGGATGATAAGTAACTTGTCCAATTTATTCACTTAAACTTTAGAGTTGGCTTTGGAACTGAGGGATAGTGAATCAGGATCTGTACTCTAACCACATTCAATGCTGGGTGGCCTCTTGTTGGGTGTATATTCTTTAAGCATTTAATATGGCTACATTGTACAAGGCAATGGTGTGGTGCCTTTAAAACTTCAAGTCTTGGAGAATTCGGTGTACTCTCAGATGATCATTTCATTTTTATCTTAAACACATTCTTCCTGGGATAAGGCAGATAGAGATCACATGTCATTGATGGCAAAACTATGACTCAAAGGGTTTGAATTGACCACTGTTTCACAACTGAGAAAGGTTCAGACTTGGGTCTCTCCATCTTATCTTGCTGTTCTCTTCAGAGAAAAAAAAAAGTTGATAATGCTTGATTATCACTACAATATATGAAGGAAGGCTTCATTGTATCAGTACCTCATAGAGTATTGTGAAGAATTAGTAAAATGCTAAACCCCCAGGCCAGTCATCAAAATAGTGGTTACTATCATTCCCTCAAACATTTGAACAAGAAAGATCTGACGTCGTAGAAGTTAATTTATTTACATTACTAATCAACTTGATATTCCTTTTCCAATTATCAGCAATACATTACATTGGGATTTTGATTGGGTCTGCCTTGAATCTGTACATTGCTTTTGGCAGGATGGGCATCTTCATAATATAAATCCTACAAACCCATGAGCATGGGAGACCTTTCCATCCTCTGCTATCTGGCTCAATTTCTTCTTATAGTGTCTTAAATATGTTTTTTATTTCTTTGCTTAGAATCATTCTAAGGCATATTTGAGGCTATTATTATGAATTGGATTTCTCCCTAATTTTTTTTTCTCTCTATGTAAACTGCACTCAAACTGTCTTTCATTTCTGGCAAAGTAGGAAGTTGGCTAACCCAAATCATTATAAAATTAGACAATATGGGGAAACGAGTCAGCTGGTTCAGGGCTGATGTGTAAGTGAGAGAACTTGAGTTTGATCCTCAACACTCATGCAGCAGCTGCTTATAATCCAGGTTCTGGAAAGGCAGACAGAAGCGGGAGGAACTGAGTTCCACTCTCAACCAGCCTAAGCCAACTGATGAGTTCCAGATCTCTTGAAGAGACATTGCCTCAGAAAACAATGTGGGCAGCTTCCGAGGAAACAATATTTGACGTTGACCTCTGGCCACTGTATACATTTCAAACACATGAAACTATACTCACACTTTGGATACATGTCCTTCCACACATGCACACAAAAAAAGTTTAAATAATATCAGAAGTTTGTATACAGTAGAGACTTTTCACACTCTGTATCATCACAGCTAATTACATAGTGATAGGAGCAAGTTGAGACACTATGGTGCTTCTATTTTAAAGAGAGATAAATGTACACACAGCTGATGATAAGTGATGATGAGAGGCTCTCTATTTGCTGTTAACATCAAATACTCATTTCCTACTTCTGTACAGTTTCCTGTTTTTTCTCATTAAATCTAGATTTTAGCAGAACATGAGAGAGATAATATATTAAAGTCAGGGAAAGTTCATCTTACTCCACTACTTCTATTCATGCCATGGTAGGAAAATAGTTAAAACCTTTCTTTCTTTCTTTTTTAATGTGAAAAGTGGGTATTGTGGTTTGAATATTAAATGCCCTACATGCTTTGAACTCATGGCTCACAGTTGATGAAACTATTCTGGGGAGGCTCTGGGATTTTTAGGAGTTGGGGCTTATTTGTAGAAACCAGATCACTAGGATAGAGAATTGGAAGGTCATAACTGTTACCTGCCCTCCACTGTCTCTCTGGCTACAGCCCAATATGAAATGAACAGCCTTTCCTAATACAACGTAGCAGTCATAATGTTCCCCTTCACTTGAGGGTTTGGAATCAGTGAAGCCAATCACTCTGGACTGAAGTCTCTAAAATCATGAAGATACAAAAATCCTTCCTTCATTAGGTTATTTATGCCAGATATATCTTGTCACCGTGACAAGAAAGCAAAAATTCCCAGAATATATAAGACATTGCAACTATAATTATAATCAATTAATTGTCTCATTATTATAACTGACAGTAATATGTGCTCATTATTTATTGTTTTATTGTATAAACACATCATGGAATGCAAAACATTCTTGCTTAGTTGAAGGTCAAGTTTATTATTACAAGCTTTAGCATGTCTGTCTATTTACTTTATTACCCTATACGGCCCATTCCTTTATACTAGCAGGGCAATTGCATAAACATACACTAACATAGGTATAACACATCTAGGGGTATAATCTTGCCACAAAATATTACTTCATGAACTATCTCTGAGTAAGACCTTTAGCTCCTTCAAACTCATTTTTTTCACCTAACTTTTTTTAATTACTTACCTTAGTCTAATCTCAGAACAATTGATCATTGCATGTAAAAATTACTAATGCACACTGTGAGTGACAAAGTGGATTCACTCTGTCTAAGGTAGGAAGAAACTTCAACAATAAGTACAGCCTTGAAAAGATAACCTGGGCTTCCAGTCACCTTCTAACGTTGGCTTAACTTCAACCCTATGCCAAACCTTACCCTGGATCTCTACCCTTTCAACTCATTAAAACTTGTGAAATTTCTCCTTCCAAAAATATATTCTACACTTTTTTTTTGCTTCTTATTAATTTCCATCTCCTATAACCAAGATTATTCTCCAATGGTTTTATGAATGTATGAAGTTCTCAAACATTAAAACACAGCCCATAAAATAATGAAGCAGTTATGTGTCTTGTAGTCCATGAAGAAAAGAATTAAAGTATCAATATTCAATGAGGAGGCATCACCAGTTATGCACACATAAATATGATATGCACACATGGTCATTTTACACATATATGGATTTCAACACAATTACTCTAAAGTAGGACTTCATGAAAACATGCCAAGCATCATGAGAACATGGCAAGCATCACTAAAGATGTCTAGGACTTTCTTGAGATGTATTACAGCTATCAATGGACCTGGGTTTTGTGAAGCATCAGACTATCAGAAATCAACTCTGTATGTCTGTATGTTGCCTGCCTCATCACTTCTAAGCTCTTATTTATTTCTATTCAGTTACCAGAGGCTGAGAAACCAGATAATGAAACTCAAAAAGACCTACATACTTTAAGAGTCAATAAAGTTCTGTGGAAATCTCTAAGTGCTTCAATGCAGGACTTTATGGTGCAGGTTTCTGGCTTCTATGAAGCCTTTATCACAGACTTCTGACAAGGTGGACTTCTGGTTAAGTGAGAAATTACAGCATTTTAATAGTTTAGTATCTACTATATGCAAATATAGAATAAAAATGTAGATTTAAACATAATTTAAATTAAGGAGTAAACATAAACTCACCAAGATTATTAAAATATAATTTAATATAAAAGTATTCCATTTATATCCTTTTTCCTATTATAGACTTGAGAGGTAAAGGGCTCAGCAGATAAGAATAATGAACAAAGTGCTAAATCATCTACTGCTTCCACTTTCAATAAGCCAGCTAATTGTTTATTTATTTGTGTAGCAGTTGTTGCCTTGATTATACATCATTAGTGATTATTAATAAATAAAAACATGTTTTCATTTCCCAGACCAGTTTTGAATCCCATAAATTGTCACATTTTCACTTAAGAAGTTCATCTTTCTATAAGTCTGATCAACAAACAGGACCAAAGTTTGCAGTTTGGCTTTATTTATAATGTGAGACTTGAAGAACAAAACCCACAAAAGAATAATTTAGAAACTTTCTAATTTTTCTGATGGTGAGGCGTTTGGTACTGGCAGACTCATAAATTAAGGTACATTTTGTCCTTTATTTAGAATAGTAAAACCAACCAACCAAACAACAAACAAAAACACCAGATAATACACCAAATATCCGTTCTTTATTCTGTTGCACTTGATGTTAACACATTATCTCCATTTCCAGTTAATAAAGAGGAATGGTTAAAGAATTAAGAATGAGTGTCTGTCAGGCAAGTGGCCCATGAGAGGACACCCATGCTTACAGACCAATGTGTTTAAGAGAGAGGAGAGAAAGAGACAGGCAGAGACACATGCAGAGAGACAGAGAGACATTGAGAAAAAGACTGACAAAGAGAGACAGAGAGAGAGATAAAGAGAGACAGAAAGGAACACAGAGAGAAAGAGACAGACAGAAAGACGGACACACATAGAAACAAATACAGAGAAGACAGATACAAAGAAAGAGAGCACAAACAGTAGTGGAGGAGGAAATGGTAGGTAGATTTGATCAAAAGATGATATATGCATGTATAAAAATTGTAAACAATAAAAATATTCTGTAAAATAAGGAATTGATTGTCTAGGCAAAATTACATTGGAATCTTGATTTCTCTACTCATTGGTCTTGAGACCTAGAACTTTGACATTCTCAGCCTCATTCTTTTTTTTTCCAGATTTTTTTATTATTGTTTATTATTATTAGTTACATTTTTTAATTTAATTTTATTTTTTCTTATCAGTTACATTTTATTAACTCTGTATCCCAGCCGTGTCCCGCTCCCTCATTCCCTCCCAATCCCACCCTCCCTCCCTCATCTCCACCGTGCCCCTTGCCAAGTCCAGAGAACTCCTCTAGCTGATAAATACCCTCAGCCTCATTCTTATCCTATCAGAAAATACTTCAATGTTTTATTCATCTTAGGAACGAAGTGAAGACATAGTAAATAAAGGAGTTGACAGATGGTAGGTGTTCAGTCATATGACTTCCTTTTGTCCTATTAAAGCATGCATGTAATTTTATAAAGACAGCAATGTGTATAAAAGGAAACAAGACATTAAATTGTTTTACGAGATTCACTTTTTTGATGAACTCAGGAAACCAACAGCATTTTGAAATATATTGAATTTATGGTAAATAAACTCTATTAAATAAATGCAGAAGATTCAGAGAGCCCTTTTACTATTTGTTGCCAGGATGAATGCTAACAGATGTCTATCCCAAATGCTCAAGTGGCAAAATTGTTTTTGTAGTATTGGTTTATATCCATTCAGAAAAAGGAGTGTGTGATGGAAAGTGTCACTCTGATATAAGTGAGAAGGCCTTGAATCTTGTCATGAGCTGTGACATTCTACGAAAGAGCAGTTTGCTTCTCCTCTCTGGCTTTCATGTATATTATGCAGAATCAGAAATAAATGATTTCTGGGGCATTTCCCAGCTGTTACAAGACAAAGCTCTCTAGCTGTGTTCCATAGAACAAAATTTTGTTGAAGTATTTCTTTTCTTTTAAAAAGTTACATTTTAAACAAGAGTCTGTATACTAAATACAGTCTCCTCCTTGGGGAATTCATGAATTAAAGATCCCAGAATCTTCCCCATTATATACACTCTTATTCATGTTAGCTTCCTTTACAATTGGCATTCATTAGTCAAGGGCAACAGCGGCTAACCTTATGAAGCCATGGAACTCTTCAACAAAGCAGGGAGTGAAGGGGATTATAAAGATCTTCACAGTCTAAAGAATAGGCAGTAGGTGTTATAATGCTTTCAAAAATACCCAATTTAATAGTTTTTCAAGTTTTTCCAAACCTAAACTTCTTTGTGAAAAATGATAAAACCATGAAACTGAGTAGGAAAAATAATTCGCTCAGATGGAATTGACTGTATCTTTACGAAGTGGATTTTTGGCATTCAGCATCTCATTACTTTAGAGCCCAAAGAACTCTGTACCAATTTAGGAGCACTGAGTATTGCTTAGAGACAATGAAACTTGCTTTAAGGGAGGTCCTCACTGGAACTTGGTTAACAATAGAGATTTAGAGTCTAATCCAGCTCTGATTTTGTCTCTGTCTCTTGTCTCTCTGTCTCTATCTCTGTCTCTGTCTGTTTGTCTGTCTGTCTGTCTGACTCCAAGCTTGCCACAGCACAAAAAGAAGAACCAACCTCAGGTGCCAGTTTTGTTTTTGTTTTTGTTTTTTTAACCATCGATCTTATTTGAGACAGGGGCAGGATTAGCATTCTGAAGAGGACTAGAAGCAAAAGAATAAATGTATATTGCAAAAGATATTTATTAAAATGGCAGTTTAACAATGTTATCTGCCAAACAGACAGGCTAAGATTCCAATAGGTAGTGAAATCTATGAAGCTGCATGTTTTAGCATTCCCAATTTGTGGCCTATAGGATTCTCAGAGAAATGGCAGTGTCCAGTCAGCCTTGGAATGCATAGGAAGTTAAATTCTGTCATTAGAGTACCGCAGCTGCAAAAACAGCAACAGGTCAAAAGACATTCAGCAGCAAGGCACCAAAAAAATCAGGATAAAGGCAATAGTGGCTCATCATGGCTACTATTGTGTCTTTATGTTTGAGCTGCCGTCAGTAGGCAGTGTTCATTTTGGGTGAGGCTCCACCAAGTTCATTTAATTCTTGCAGGGCACCCTCATAGATTTACCTACAGGAGCATGATTTAGTTGACCCCAGAGTCCATAAAGTTGACAAAATTAGCATCTGCCTTAGTTACTCTTTGTATTGTCATGACAAAATACCACTGCCCAGTCAACTTATTAAACAAGATATTTATTATAGGGCTCACAGTTGCAAAGGATTAGAGTCCATGATCTTCATGGCAGGGAGCATGGTAGAACGTAGGGAGGCATAGTGCCGGAGCAGTAGCTGAGAACTGACATCCTTATCCATGAGTAAGAGGAAGAGACAGCTAATTGGGAATGTCATGGGCATTTGAAACCTCCACAACTCACAGACCTACGGCAATAAGACCATACCTTCCAAATCTCCAAACACCTCTGCCAACTGGGAACCCAGCATTTGAATGTATGAAACCAGGAGAGAATTCTTGTTCGAATCACCACACCACCAGGAGTTCTCCTGATGTTCCAGTTGCTTATGCCAGGCGAGGTGGCTTACAAGAAAACACTCCTTTACAGCTCCCACCCGACCTTAAGAAACACTAAGATTGAAGAATTACATGTCTGGCTTTACACCGGTTCTGAGGATTCCAACTTAGATTCTTAGACTTGCGTGGCAAGCGCTTCATCACCTGAGGCATGTCTGAAGCCCACAATGGAGCTTTAAGTCACGCTTGCCCTTCAATCTTCTCTAACCTTGGGTGAGCTACTTAATTTCTCATAGAGTATAACTCCTAATTCATACAACAGAGATGCAGTTGCACATGTCATGTTCAAAACTGTGAGTATTCAATAAGATAAATGGGTATGACAACAGCTTGAAATACTGTAAAATTCTACATGGGTGGAGTTATTAGCAGTTTGTTTAATGTGGCTTCTAAGAGTATTCAGTCTTTTCTGTCACCTAAGTCACGAGTCTGGAAAAATAATAATTTCCTTGGAAGTTCGGGACTGGGTGTTCTTTGGATAACCCCTCCCATGCTTTATTTTAGACACATCTGTCAAGGCAGGAGAAGCTGGGCAGGTTTCCTGAGGGCAAGATGCTAGCAAGAGCAGAGCCAGAGCTCTAGGCTGGCTCCCCCAACAGGGAGCTGTTTTCCTTCCAGCTGTCACACAGTCACTGTTTTTCAGCCCCTTTGTTATTTCCATAATGAATCAAGTACTTGCACAATAAATGTTTGTCATCATTGAAAGGAAGACATGCATGGGACTAGAGAGATGGCTCAGTGATTAAGAGCACTGGTTGCTCTTCCAGAGGACCAGCGTTTTTGTCCCATAATCCACATGGCAGCTTACAATTGTCTGTAACTCCAGTTCCAGGGGATCTGTCACCCTTACACAAACATAAAAGCAAGAAAAACACCAATGTACATAAAATAAAAATAAAACCCTAATTAAAAATAAAAACAAAAAAAGAGCCAAGCAGATCACTGCCTTCAGTGTGATATTATTTTTATGTGGCAGAGGATCCAACTTGCCAACTTCTACACAGGAGATAAACATTCAAACACTGAACTACATGCCAGAATGTGCTTTGTTTTTAAAGTTTAGTTTCTTCCTTTTTGCCACTGGTTAGTGGCATTTTTCTTTTGTAATTTCATATATATATATTTTTTTCTTTCTATGGTAGGATTTCATACCCTGCATACCTTTATGTACTGAAAATTGTCTAAACCTATGATAAAACTCAGATGAGATAGGCTCTGAAAGTAGATTCTAGCGAGGTTATTTATCAGAGACATATATCGCATTACTTTAATCTAGTTAGTTCTTTGGAATATAAAGATGCATGGCTTGTAGTTGGTGGATAATTTCCTTATAAATAAGTCCCCTCACATTTCCATTTCTTAACTGCAGTCAGAGGGATACATTGGCAGTATTGCAGGTATATTTTTCAGTGCCATTAAGAAGAGAAAATGTTGCCATAGTTATAAGCTGCAACTTGATTGGGCTGATCTTAAAATATTTACTTAATAGCAGAACTTGTATCTATTAAAGTATGGTAGGAAAAAAAAACTGTCTTTTGAAATTTAAGTGAGAGCTTCTAGATTCTTTGAATGACATTTGCTTTGTTTGGGAATTTATATTAATAAGAATCTTCCAATTTCTTAATAGATATTTCAAAAGCATTCTTGAATACAGATGCCCCAATTTTTCCCTCAAGCAAAAATTAATGAAGTAACAATACATGTATCCCTAAGTGGAGAGGTGAGTGTTGCAGTGAAATTCCAGGAAACACAAATGTTAACAAACAGCTCTTCAGAGACAGAGGAAAACTCTCTATCACAATAACTTATTTTGCCTGTGTTAGAGACAGAGGAAAACTCTCTATCACAATAACTTATTTTGCCTGTGTTTTAGTGGCTTCAAGTACTCAGCAGTGCCATGGATATAAAGAAACTCTCTACTAAATATTGTTCATTCTATCTTCCAGATATTTTTCTCAGTACTAACCTAACTATGCCCCCTATGTAAGGCACTTAATTTTTCTGCAGTCTTCATTTGCAAAAAAGAAGCAAAACAAAAAGAGGCAGTAGCACACATTTGAAGTTATCAAATACACTAAATACGTTTATGATTCACAGTAGTCAAACACCTAATTCTATAAATTTCTAGGTCATCATGGGAAGACTGTATGTAACTTCAGCAGAATGTGAATAAAATAATTTATTTCTCAAAATATTGCAGCCAATTTGCCTTATGCAAAAAAGAAATTCTTGAGCAACAAAATCTCATTTTGTTGAATTTTCTCACACATAGAAAAAGTGATCATTGATATTCATGTTCTTTTCTGAAGATAATTACATTAGATCAGTCCTGGAACATAACATCTGTGTTAGGATAGGATGTACAGGAAAAAGACAAAGAGGAATTTTATGTTTTAAAAATATTTTTTAAGTGTTTCACTATTATTTTGTTTTATGTGTGTTGGTGTTTTGCCTGTATTTGTATATGGTACCATGTGTATGCATTGTCCCTTTACTCCAGAAGAGGGCAACAGATCCCATAGAACTGGAGATACAGACAGTTGCGAGCTGCTATGTGGGTCCTGGGAACCCAAGCCCAGTCCTTTTGAACAGCAGTCAGTGCCTTAACCAGTGAGATATCTTGCCAACCCTGAGAAATTTTCTTATATGTGGATTTCTGGAGAGCTTTCTTGGGTTACACTCGTGGGATATTAGGGAGGCAATACTGGACAGAGGGAGAGGCAGAAGTACGATGCCACTAGGACAAAGTCCTCAGACTTTTTTGTAGGTTAAGTGGTTAGCTAGAACTAAACTTCAGGTTTGTCCTCTTTAAAGGAAGGAAGAGCAGAGGTCTTCTATGGCCAACTCCTGCTGAATAACATATTGCTGTTCTTGAGGGATGATGCCACAGAAGCAACTGTGAGTTAATAGGTTGGGAATGGTAGCAGCCACAGCTCGATCACACCAGGCATAATGAACGGCGGGTTGTGAGTAGCTTCCCTTGGTACCACCATGGAGACCACTCATACACTCATAATACTGGCACTTAGAAGGCAGATGAGAGGAGACGATGAAAGATATCACATTGGCTCAAATGCTTCACTCATTGCGACTTTTGTCCCTTACCTCTCTTAATATAAACACACGATTCAAAGTTCTTTTAGATCCCCATCTCTATATTACTCCAGATGTTCTCAAATCATCAATCATTGTTCTTGCAGGCTCCTTGCCAACCAGCCAGGTCATTTAGAGCTTCATTTGGGACCCCATAGAATTACCTCTGAAAGTAATCTTAGTTTTAAACAAAATAAATGATCAAGTGAACCAAATGTACTACTCAATCTCTGTCCAGAGAATGTTTGCCTCCCCCTTATTTTTTCCAGGTGTACTGTGAATAGGACAGTGATGGAGCAGCATTTTATCATCTTTCACATCTTCCCCCTGTGAGTTTATAAAAAAGGAAATTCCATTCCTCTCCATCATACTTACCCACAATTGTGAACTGAGGGAGAAATACTGAAGAAACTCAATAAATCATATAGTTTGTGGATTGCTTATCCATACATCTTAATTGTAGTATCTGACTTTGTTTATAGTCATCCTGGTTTTCTCACATCCAACTTGGGATGAGTTTCTGTTAAACCCACTACCTTAAAATATGGTGGTTTTGACAGAATTCAGATCATGAGAAGTGTCCTGGGGTAATGCTCCCTCAACAACCCACCACTAGCCACTTCAGTAAAACTAGGGATCAATATTTATTTTGCAAATACTTTCACAATTCCTTGTAATACCATATGTTTTCTCTAGAACAGTGCAAATTGTATGTTTCTTCTTCCTTTTATTGCCCCAGATTTAACAAGTATCTTTTCTCAGTAGAGGTACTTTCAGTGTTGCAATTGGTACCCAAGCCCCTGGAATTTTATGTTAATGGCTGCATTTTAAATACCATTCTTGGAACAATTTATTTAGAATATCATCATGATCCAAATCATTTTGGAATGTGATATGAGAGAAGAGAAAAACTCAGGAAAAGGTATGATATTATGCTTCTCATATATATATATATATATATATATATATATATATATATATATATATATCATAACTGCATATAAGTCCCAAGACCATGTGATTCTATTCAAACTAATGCATCACCACAGTTGATTAGTCAGCTTTCATAATAGGCATCATTTGCCTGTTTTGGTGATTTACTCTCTTCAGTATTTGCCTTGTTTTGCAGGGCCCAGACTAGAGAATTAGCAATGCCGTGATAAGAACAAGCACCTTTGTATGCGGTAAAGGGATCCCTCATTCTGTCATTCTTCCTATAATACAAAATACTGACAAGTTTGACTGCTTCTGACTCCTCTGCGTTTCTTCTGAAAGCTCTTCTTCTCAAACCAAGGAACCCATGCAGAGCTTTTGGAAAGTTCTACTGAGTTTAGTGAAGCATTTTGTTGTTGTTGTTTTGTTTTGTTTTTTATTTAAACCTCTATATAACAGATTCTATGTAATCTTCCCGAAGCTATAGCCCGTTTTGTTCTCTGGACCACGTACACCATCACTATAATATGAGGGCAATTATAAACCTTTAAAAATACATGCATAATAAGGTCAACTGAAACCTTCTTCATGAGATTTTAAAATGTCTGGGCCTTCTTATATCCTGGATGTCAGGATCCACGATTGTGGAAACACAAACGTTTTGCTGGAGGGAACTGGGTCGGAAACTGACTTCATATTTGAAAGGTGGGTTATGATAGGGACTTATTTGTGCATAGCTCTGCAGATGATTGATTATCCATTCTTGATTTGGTTTTGGGGTGGGCGCTCTATACACTGAGCACTACCTTTGCTGGATTTATTTGTACCTTGCATTAAGGAATTATGTTCTTACCTCCAGCAAGTCAACATAAAATTCAGCTCTGTGATTTTGTTTCAACATTTTCTCTGGGCTCTCTCCTGGCAAAAGCAGCCTTAAACACACATTGAAAAAAATAGTTCTTATTGGTTGTTTGGAGGAGTGTCTTTGGAAACAAAAATCTATGAGAGATAGGGACACAGAACAGGGCAGGAGGTGGAACTCGACCAGAAATGTTGTAAAACACACTTCTTTCAGTGCAGTGAGTAGCTCTGTAGCCTGGACAACCTCCTTTCTCTACCTAATAGAAAGAAAAGGACAAGACTTGTATGTCCTCACAATAACTAATTATTGGAGGTGATTGCCCTCAGGTAATGATTACAGGCTTGAGTGTGGCACTATTTTTTATTTAATGGCAATTGCTAGTAAAGATCCAGCTGGCAGCTAAGGCTCCAGACATCTGGGAAAGCGAATGCTTTGTGCTCCATGGTTATCTGCGAAGTAC
>NW_026596064.1:19239291-19244528 GCF_907164565.1 Psammomys obesus
TTTTTTTTTTTTTTTTATTTCTCACTATAGGCCAAGCCAGAAAATTACTGAAAATGGACACACTTAAAATAAAACCTCTTATTTTGCCTATGCCCAATACATACATGCACGCCTTCTCGGTCCTATTACTGCTTTTCAGCCAAGACCCTAGTAGTCTGACATTACCCAAGTAGCAGACACCAGGAATTAAGCAATATTGTTCAAAGGGAATGAATGTGGTTATGCATTGTAGTAATTTAGCTGCTTCACAGTACCCTCCTGCCCTAAAATACTCCAGTGTTCTACTCTGCTGCAAAATATTGCCTTTAAAATGCCATTGTCCTGGAATGGCTCCACCCCGAGAAAAGTCCCTGGAAATTTGCTGCTTTTTTAACAATTGAACTGCAATTACATAGTAAGAGTTAATTAGATTGTGATAGGTGTGGGAGCGCATTCAGAGGAGCGGGTTTGTAGACAGACTATTTAAGGATATAAGAACATACATTGAGTATTAAGAAGGAAATAAGGAGAAATGTCACATTCTCTAAAGTTCAATTGGTAAAACTCAAACTACAGTAAGAAATATTTGCAGAGGTCTTTCACATTAAGCCTCTTTATACTTTACGCCTATCAATCTGAATCAACATCAATGTTGAAACTGTGTTGTTCATTAAATGGTTTTGGTTTAATTTTGTCCCTTTCATTTGTGGTTTGCAGACTGTCTCCTCTCCTCCCTATACAATATTGCATGGCTGAAGTCTATATCCATTCCTAAATCTTCTTGCATCCCATTTTATTTTTAGATCCATTGTCTCTTATTCTGTTCCTTCTATCACACTGATGAAACTAGACCAGGGTCTGTGACAGCGGTTTTTAGTCTTGCACAAGAACATTGATTATGCTGGGTATGCAGCAGCTGTGAGTAAAAGCATATAAACCTGTCTCTCCCTGGTAGGAGGTCAGGAGTTGGGCATCGTGTGACACATAGAATAATAAGGGCAGGCAGGCAAGTTAAACATGGCTCTGTAATAATGTCATGTTTGTATTTTGTGTCGCGGTTCACTTCTAAAGCACAGGAGTGTTTGGCTGAAGTTATATAAACAAATATTGTCAGTGGACTTACACATGAGAGCAACGTGTCTGGAGGAAAAACTTTAGAATGCAAAACAGATGAAAGCCATGCCGGGTTCTTGTGCTCCCTGAAGCTAGGTGAGAAAGAGACAGATTGGATAGTTCTGGATAAAGAAGATGAATGGTGCTCACCTATGAAATTTTGATTTGCCTATCCTAGGTGACCAGGTTTAGAGTCACCACCCAATAGAGGGTGGGACACTTAGGTTTCGCTGAGAGAGCGTCTTAAGCTGAAGGTGTTGCTGATGGCCATCTGCTCCATGGAAGCTGTATGATTTCAAGCCATATCCGTGAACTGTGGGTCACAACCTCACAGCAGTCGCATAATTGAATGCAGGTGTCATGAAAGATTTCTTAAAAGCCAATAACCAAAAAGTAGACCAAACCCTCAAACATCTCTAATCGGTGCAGTTCTGTCAATGGTTGCTCATGTGACTTCCTGTGACTCCACCCCAGGCTTTCCCATGCTCACTGAATTTTACCACATGTACCCTTTATATTATGCACGCCAGAAAGGCTTACAGTCCAATGAACACTGCTTGAACAGCTGTGGCACACATGTGATACTATTTTATCTTTGTCACTCATGTTTGTATTGAACCTAAGAAGTGACCCTATGGACACATGTTTAATTATATACAAGAACTTTGATATTTTCTAACCACTATTCCTCAATATATTATTGTCAGATTAGTATTGGTTTGGGGTTGTATTATGCTATCATGTTTGATTTTTAAAATAACCATTTGAGTCACTGACTTGAGCTTCACACACAGATAAAATAAATTCGGTAAATTTTAGTTTGTGGTTGAGATATAATCTCCAACAATTTCTCAAGTGACTCTAAACATAATTCTGCTATTTTAATTATATTTCTGTGAAGGAATCATCTTAGCATCAATGGTTACAAAAGCAAATATCAATCAACTCTGGGAAGACTTAGGAGATTCTACACCCTACAATATGAAATGTACAGCTGATATTAAATTCTTTATATGAAAAGGCTTAAGCACATACAAATCAATACAATGCAAATTTGCCTTTGATAAATGGTAAAATTATATGTATACAAAAGAATAGTTTCAAAAGAAGGTTTTTAATAAAAATATTCTTTGAGAATTTTAAACATGAGTACAATATGATCTCTATATTTTCTCCCTCCAATTATCCTACTTTCTCCCAACTTGTCCCTCTCCTTTAAGCCCTCTTATTTTCTCAATTCTACTTTTATTTTTTTTTTTTTTGGGAATTGCATATATGAATCTACTGCATTTACATCATTTCCATCCACTTTTTTCTTCCTAGTTTCCCCTGTGTCCTACTCACTCACTTCTCAGATACACAACATTTTCTACAGTTATACACATTGATGCATGCAAACACATAAATACACGGCCTACGAGGTTGAGTTAATATTACCCATTTGCATTTGGGTTTAGGACTACTTAGGTTAGTCTTGAGAAACCTATGAAAGTTCCTGTCCCTAAACAAACTGGTTCTTCCTTCTTCAGCAAGCATCAACCACCTTTAGCTCTTCATCAATTGTTGGGAACTTGTGAGTAAGATTTTGTCCAGAAAATGCATTTTTTCAAGAGGTATTATCAACACATTCACAGTCTATATCCATATAAATCTAGGGTTACAGCCACAGAGAGCCTCTGAAAAGCTCTGCCCTGTAGACTATCAAAGCAGACGCTGAGACTTATGGTCAACTGTCAGGCAGAGTGCATGGAATCTTATGTAAGAAGTGAGAAATATTAAGATCTGGAGAGGACAGGAACCCCACAAGGAGAGCAACAGAACCAGACAATTTGAACACAGGGGTCTTCCCAGAGACTCATACTCCAACCCCGTACCAGGCATGGAGATAACCTAGAATCCCTGCACAGATATAGCCCATAGCAGTTTAGTGTCCAAATGGGTTACACAGTAATGGGAAGAGGGACTGCCTCTGACATAATCTGATTGGCCTGCTCTTTTATCACCTCCTGAGGGGGGAGCATCCTTACTAGGCCACAGAAGATGACAATGCAGCCACTCCTGATGTGATATGATAGACTAAGATCAGAAGGAAGGACAGGAGGACCTCCCCTATCAGTGGACTTGGGGCATGTGTGAAGAAGGGGGAGGGTGGGACTGTGAGGGGAGGAGGGAGGGGCTTATGGGGGGGATACAAAGTGAATGAAGTATAATTAATAAAATAAAATTAAAAAAAATTATTGGGTAAAAAGGGTACATGAGTAGAAACTTTTTTAACAACCAAAGCTACAGAGAGTGTGATGTGTCAGTAGTAGAGAATTTTTGTCTAAAGCATCAAAACATCTTACTGAAAAAACAAAGTCAATAATGGTGCACACTACCATCCCTTTTTGCATGAAGTCCTCTGGAGGCCCTGGGCAAGGCAGCAGGGCGAGAGAAAATACATAAGCCATAATTGAAGAGGCAAAAACAATATTGGTGGCACAGTGTTGTTTCTTATTTGCATATTCTGCACAGAAAAATAGTAGAACCCAGAAGCAAAATTTAATAAGTCTACTAGGAATGTAGAAAACACACTCATACTCCTACATTAGCACTAAAAGCCCATATACCCTGGACTGACCTCAAATAATCTTTCTACCTCAGCCCAAGTGCCGGAAGTCTAGGAGGTTGCTTACACTATACAAAATGTATATGTTTTGACTATAAATTTCAATTATATTTGTGATAGTCAAGGCATCTTACAATAAAAGAACGGATAAAACATTTGTGTGAGAAAAAAATCAAATTAAGGTATATAAGACCAAGATGAATAATTTTAAAACAATTATTTTCTTGAAAACTAAAAGAAAGGAAAACTATATCATACCATATCTGTCCAGTCACTAAGATGCATAATTGTTTTAAAAAAATTATTCTGTGGAAAGCTGAAAGAAAGAATAAATGTATCATAGCATAGTCATCCAATAACAGAAAGGGTAATATACAGATCATACAGTAGGCTTGACATTTTTCCAGTTAATAACAATAAACTTGTTAGAGCACTTCACTATCTATTTCTAAAATATATCTCAATACAAAGTTTACCTTTTTTACATATTTATTTATTCACTCTGTGTGTGTGTGTGTGTGTGTGTGTGTGTGCGCGCGCGCGCGCGCGCGCGTGTGTGCATACATGGGAAGTGATAGCAAAGGACAACTTGAGGAAGTCAGTTTCTTCCTTCCCTTCAACATGTGGGCTTCATGGATAACACTGAGGCTGTTAAGACTTCTAGACAAGCGTTTTAATGGGCTGAGCCATCTTGCTTGCCTGAAGATTCATCACTGACTCTGCAAACAAGTGAGATCATTCAGTATTTGTCTTTTGTGTCACGTTCATAAAATCGGAGTGGAGAATGATTGCCAAGGCCTGGAAAGGAAAGAAATTAGAAAGTAGTAGTCAAAGGGTGAAACATTTTATTTATGCATGAAAATGAGTTTGGGAGATGTGGTCACTGTACTTATTGGCATATTTTAATGTATAAAATTGGCTAAGAGGGTAGATATTAAGTATATAGACAGACACACACACAAACACAGAGGGAGAGGAAGAGGGAGAAAGAACAAGCATGCAAGGGATAGGAGGTACCAGATAGGTTAATTAGCCTGATGGTGGACATAATCTTACAATATATACATATATTAAAACAACGTATCATATTTCTTAATATATATGTGTACATAAATGTATGCATATATGTCTGCCATATCACAATAAATCTAAAGAAAAAGAGAGGTATAACTCCACGGATACTTAAAGAGTTCCGAAAATAAGATGACAGTTTGAAGATTGGCAGAAAAGATTTTGAAACAGAACATAAACATTCCAAGCCATCGGCATAACTTTTGGAACATCTTAATCCCGCCCAATTAGTTATGCCACACATGTGGCTGGAGAGACAGCTCAGTGATTAAAGAACATGTAGAGGATGGGGTTCTGTTCTCAGCACTCACAGTGTCTGTCACCACCACCTGGAATTCCAGCTCTAACAGGTTTTGATGCCTTCTTTTGACTTCCTTAGGCACTGCATGAATGTGGTGCATATATATATATATATATATATATATATATATATATATATATATATATATATATATATATATATATA
>NW_026596064.1:19244538-19263500 GCF_907164565.1 Psammomys obesus
ATATATATATATATATATATATATATATATATATATATATATATATACAGGCAGAGAAAACAATAATGCATATAAAATAAGAATAAAATTAAAAAGCTATATCATCTGGCACTCCACCAAGGATCATGTATGGATATAACCTAGAACCCCTGCTCAGATATAGCCCATGGTAGCTCAGTGTTCAAATGGGTTCTCTAATAAGGGGAACTGTCTCTGACATGAACTCAGTGGCTGGCTCTTTGACACCCCCCCCCCCCAGGGACGCACAGTCTTGCTAGGCCACAGGAGAGGACATTGCAGCCAGTCCTGAAGAGACTTGATAAATTAGGGTCAGATGGAAGGGGAGGAGGTCCTCCCCTATCAGTGGACTTGGAAATGGGCAAGGAGAAGATGAGGGAGGAAGAGTGAGATTGGGAGGGAATGAGAAAGGGAGCTACAGCTGGAATACAAAGTAAATAACCTGTGATTAATATAAAAAATAAATTAAAAAAAGAAAAAAGCTGTATCATTAAGAATAAGTGTCATACATTAAGTTAAAATGAAAGGTAAATTCTTTGAGATCTTTTCAATATTGTGTAATCATAAAACATCTACTGCCATATAGAAATGTATCCTCCAAGTCAATAACAAAAAAGTTAAATAATTTCAGTTGGAAAACGAATAAATGTTATATTTAGCTAATTTAGGGAGAAAGAAATAGGAGTATTTAATAAACCAGAAAGGAAATTAAAACTTAATTTGAACAAAAACAAGATTAAATATATTGAAATAGCTATTATACCTAATAAAAATAGCTTTTCCTAATCATTTAAAAGTCTAACAATACCAAGTATTGATAAGAAAGTTAAGGAAAAATATATTATATAAAATATATATTTACACATATTTTTGTTTTTTCTGGAAGGAGATGTTTGTGAGTTTAGACAGTCTGACAAGATGTTAAATTCCATGCATTCTGTGTCTTGTAAGACAGGAGAAAATACATCTAGACATAGTTACTTAGGTAGAGAAATACTCTCAAGTGTAGGCAAGAAAATACATACAGATCATGTTCCATTTGACATTGCTTATTTCAGCAGAAAATTCTGACTGACTTAAATGCCCGTCGGAGATGGAATGGACAGACCAGTTGTGGCACATATCTCGTTGTTACACTCCGTGATTTGGAGCAATATGTGTCCACATAGGACAAATCAAAGCAAGTGTCTTAGTGACTGAAGGCAGACACATTGGTTGGCTGATACCATCTAAACAAAAGTCCCACAGACTGAAACTTGCCTTCTCACAGCCCTAAACACTAGACTTTCCAAGGTCAAGGGGTAAACACTCACTTCCCTTGGAAGACCCTCTGTTGGGCTTACAGATAGCCTTGCTTCCTAGACATGTTGTCTCATGATCTTTCTCTGTGAGTTACAGCTCTGCTGTTGCTGTGGGTTCAGAAGAATAAATCATATTTTTCAGGAAGCTATTCATAGTAGATTAACTCTCACCAGCATCTGATTCTCTAGTCAACTTCTTTTTTTTTTTCCTTTTTTAACTGAGGAAAATGTTTTCATTATTTATTTATTTATTTATTTATTTATTTATTTATTTATTTATTTATTTATTTATTTTTAATTTAATTTTTATTTTTAGTTACAATTTGTTAACTCTGTGTCCCAGCTGTATCCCGCTCCCTCAGTCCCTCCCCCTCCCCAACTCCCTCCCTGGTCTCCTCTCTGCCCCTTTCCAAGTCCACTGATAGGGGAGGACCTCCTCCCCTTTCATTTGACCCTGTTTTCTTAAAGGTCCTGTCTCCAAATACAGCTATATTTTGAGTTATTGGATTTGGGGTCTTCACTATATGGTGGATAAACATTTGGTGCAATCATTTGGAGAGGACTTGGGGGAAAGGGAAAGCACAATCAGAATGTGTTGCATAAAAATTGTTTTGCAATGAAAAACAGGAGAAAAGCATTACAAACATGGAGATGGATTAAGTATCAGGATGGTAAAATTCAGGCTATAGCAGAACCGTGTAGTCCCTATTTGTAAAACTTAGTTTAAAAAAATCAGTTATCTGAAACCAATATAGCAAAAGAAGAAATAAAACAGAACATAATAGTGTCATTGGCTGCATCTTTATATATCTAAACAAGATCCCCATATAGAAACAGTAGAGCTGACTGAGGAGAACAGAAAGATGTAGGTTACATTCTTTAGTTCTCTCTTGAGCAAGCCAACTTACTCCTAGAAGCTGTAGGGGGCAGCAGAACATCTCAGGTAAGGAGCAATTTTTACCTTTTTATTTCAAATGAAAGTACTTTCTGTTCATTTACCAATGCTCAAAAAATGAAAATACTCACAAGAACTCAAGTTTATTGTAATGGAACATGGGCAAAGTTTAAATGCTGCTACTGATGCCTGTGTGTTTTGATTGGATAAGGGAGAGTTTTAGAAAGCCAGGTAACACTTTGGATGGAACAAATAAACAAATAAACAAACACTGCCTTGCTGTTTGAAAGACAGTGGCAAAATGGAAGGCTGGAGATACAGGAAAAATAGTAGTCAACTTTATATTTATCAACTGTTGCTCCTTCAATACATCTGTGCCTGGGGAAAGAGAAACTGTAAAATGTTTGTGGTCTCCAGTGTGGATCACTAAGCAGGTATCATCATGGGAAACAAAATCTAGGCTGACCCAGACCCTTGGCAAATGCTGTCCTTTGGCTCAGTGTCACCAACCACACGCTTCAAGGTCACCTTCTGCCATTTCTTCTCTCTGGGGAACTCTGCAGGCCAGCACGGTTAATTACACTAACAGCCAAGGAAATTATATCTGCCCAACACAGCCTAGGAAGATGAATACCTCTTTTCCGTAGTCGCAGGGGGACGTTAATGGTATTTTTATTAACTTGTGACCCGTTGACTGCTATTAGAATATAGATTGTATGCATAAACCAGGTCAGGGACTCCAGATATGATTATGGAGCAATTACTACTGCAGCCACCGGACTTCTCATCATTGCCGGCACAGAGAATTTGTATGACTCCAGGCTGCTGTTTGGAATTCTGCAAGAAGAAATGCTCGGGATCAAAGTTTATGTTGTCTCTTTGTGTCTCCTTGAGATTGCAATTTGCGATTTCTATGATTAGACTTGCAGACAAAGGCTCCCAAAGAGAAAACTACAAAGGATAGATGATGATTAGGGTAATCTTAGACTGTGGCTGCTCAGGGTTGAAAATGTTCCTTATTGAAATGGTTCTGATTAAAAATATATGCAGTTTGCTAGAATTCTACTGATGCAGGTATCTCTTTAATAACCAATGGCCGGGTTATATTTGACCTGTTACTTCAGCAATGTGGAGATCCACTTTTGCAATTATATACATTGTGATATGAAATACAGAACTAAGCCCTTCAGCCCTGCACTTTAGAGACACATATTATTGCTAATGCCACCGAGGCTGCCAAAATGTATTGAAAGTCAATATCTGAAGATGCTGGCTTATATTCTGCAAAGTGCATGGCTTATTCTACCAGTGCATTATTTATAATCACAACCCTCTACCCTTTAGTTGAAGGAAAGTTTATGCAACCCCGTTTAAACTGTTGTCTCTGCATGTCTGGTGATATCAGAAGGGACAAATGGTGCCAACCATTAAAGCGGTAAGTCACAGGATAAATGGACTTGACTGAAGACATAAAGTACTATATTTGAAATATTTTATCTTAATATAGAAGGCTCTAGTGCCTGAAGTAGAAAATTAGGGGATGGAGACATTGCTCAGCAGCTAAGAGCAGGTGCATTCTTGTGGAGGACAAGAATTTGGATTCCACCACTCATATCTGGCTACCCATAACTGTCTTTAACACCATCCCTCTTCTGGCCCCCCACAAAGGTAGCATACATTTGACAATAAATTTAAAAAAATAGTAAACTAAAAACATTTAAATAAGTAATCTGTTTGTCGGGCATTTTAGTTCAGGTAACTGTCTTGGAGTGGTTCTCCAAGCTCATAAGTCAATCGAACCTCACCAGGAGCTATTGAAACTATCAAAGAACTATTGGAACTATCAAGAAGGGAGACAGTACAAAGATTGGGGACAGTAAGTAGTGGATCTCTAGGGATCTGAGCAAGAATTCAAAATTCATGCAGTTAATCTTCTGTCACAGGGCTTGACACTACTTCCTAATTGCTCCATGATCACCATTGTGTCATTTCCATTTCTTTATACTGCCTTAAAAAACTGCCAGAGTTTCAAAGTGTCCCCATGTGTGCATGTGATGATAGCTGTGTAGCATGTGATAGCATGTGCAGCTGTGTGGGAGGCAGCTGAGAGGCTGTGAAGACTCTGCCTTCATGAAAAGATAACATCCTCATTAGGAGAGTGGTCCCTTAACAGGAGGAGGAATTTGCTTTATATTTCTCCTTCTCATCCTTTCACCTTGCCAGGTGACCAGAGCAAGCATCCTGGACTGCCCAGTCTTCTGATCTGTGATAACTAAGTTCTTTTCTTTTTTAATTGAAAATAGATTTTTCTCACATACAGTACATTCTGACCACATTTGTTTCTCTCCCATCTCCAATCCTCCCAGTTTCATCCCACCCACCAACATCTCTCTCCCCTAGATCCACCCTGCTTCCCTTTTCCTCCAGAAAAGGGCAGGCCTCCAAGAGACAGCAACCAAACGTGACAAAAACATATCAAGGCTGGTAACAACCCAACAAGAGGAAATGTGTCCCAACAGCAGGCAGACTATTCATAGATACACCTGTTTCCACACTTAGGAGTCCCACAAAAGCACTGATGTTTGTGCAGCGAACTTGCTGAAGACCCAAGCAAGCCCCATGCTTGCCGCTGTAGCCTCTGTGAGCCTGAGTGAGAGGTCTGGGGACTGGAATTGCTGTAGGTGCTCAAAACAGACTAAGATGGAGACTGGTCAGAAGGATAGATGTATTTGAGGTAGGTTTTGTATGAAATGAAGCACTGTTCTGCTCTTACTATTCTTCTATGATATTTTTTAAAGTTCTTAAAATGTTTTCCTTTTTATTTTAAGGTAAATGTAATTATTTTGCATTTACAGCAAAAGACCACACTCAGAAAAGATTAAGCGATAATTTAGTTTGGCACGTGGAGTTTTCAGTGACCTCCAAAATCTTGATAATCGTCAGCTTTGCATCAGACCAAGGTTTCATAATTCTAATCTTGTTTCTAACCTATTAACACAGTGAAATTGAGTGCATCACTTAACTTTTCTGAGCCTCAGCAGAAAGTATCCTTTTCTAACAAAATTAAGCAAATAAAGCAGAATGCATCTGACATCGTGCTTGAGAATTAGGAAGTCCTCAGCACCTTAAGGACCTCCTCCCCACTTGTGCTGTTTGGCGCTGGAGGCTCAAGCATTGAGTGTATAAGGTTCTGCTTGGAACTGCATAAGAGATTTGTAGAAGGTCAAAGAAAATTTGTCATGAGCTCTAGACATGTGGTAGAAAAGACCTGAGTGCAAAATGAAAGGAAACTGGAATCACCAAAATTATCTGTTTAACCCCTGCAATTACTTCTGCTATTTTCCTCTTCCAAAGGACCAGAGCAAATGGCTTTTGAATTTCAGTCCTAAAACGAAAAAGAAAGAGGAAAGTTTGACATTAAAAAAAAACAAAACAAAACAAACAAACAAACAAAAAAACTACCACTCAAATAAACATTCCCCTGACTGGTTTAGTTTAGCCTCCTTTTCCTTTGGTATCTCCTCATCTTTTGGTATCTTTTATTGAGCACATGAAATAGAACACTGTGCCCTTGGGGAACGTGGGACAGAGAAGTAAATAAAGCTCTCTAATGCCCAATCCTAAGGAGCTCTGTAAGAAAGAAAACAAAAACAAAAACATTATACTAATAGCAAGACAAAAATAGTAAGAGTCATGTTATAATTATTTTAGAGTCCCTATTAACATAATTAAGTAGGGTACAATGTCGTGTATACCCACAGTTTATTCTCTTGTGCTCATTTTATTTAACAGCTTGTCTACAGCCCAGCAGGAAGCCTCTTGAAACAAAACAATCAATTAATACCCTTAGTGTTGGAAGGGAAAGAATGAGGAAGGCTGGGGCATGGTGGGTAGGTTTTCTGCATTAAACTGAGAACACGACTGTAGTGATATAGGAAGGAGTTTAAATTGGCAAGAACAGAGTTAAGGAAGGACTCTGTCTCTGCTTTTCTGATCGGGTCTTTTGAGAGAGAGAGAGTGTGTGTATGTGTGTGTGTTATAAATTAGCAACATATCAAATAAGCCTAATTTTTATTCATCTAACTATTTTCTCTGAATTCGTTTTGCATCTACCAGCATTCCCATTAGTATGGACATCCGAACTGAATGAACACTGTCTTGAACACTGTCATAAACTTGCTAGAACTATGCATATTGAGGGACCTTTCTGACTCAGCATAAATTCTCTTCTCATTTCAGGAAAAAAAAAAATAGTTCTGTAGTTCTTTAATCATACTCTGGGTGTCCAGCCTGCTTTATTAATGGATTTTGCATTTTAAATAGTGAAAGAAAATTCAGTCTAGGGAGAGTAAGTTATTAGTAAAATCAGTAAGAGGAATCTTTTCTCCACAGACAAAAAAGATATCACTTGCTCTTTGGAGTGGAATAATAACTTGTTGTCATCTTCTCCAAGACCTGACTTTGAGGAGGTGAACCACAGAAAGGACAGGCTGTTTAGTTCCTTTTTATGACCACAAAGATTTATTTATTTAAGCTGAAAATTCTGTTACTGGTGTACTTTACAGGCAAACTATTAAGACACCTTCCTCTATCCCTGTCCACTTATCTTGCTTTCTTTTCTGGTTGCTCTGAATAAATAACCTGACAGAAGCATCGTAGAGGAGAAAGGGTGTATTCTAGCTGGCTGTTTCAGGTTCCAGTCTATCAAAGCAGGAATGTCACAGCAGCAGGAACTTGAGGACACATATGACATGACATTCATAATCTGAAACAGAGAAATAAATGCGAGAGTACTGGTGTGCAGCCCTTTTCTTTTCCACTTAGACACTTCAGTCCCCAGCTGTCGACTGGTACCACCCATGATGAGTAGAACTTCCTGCCTCAATTAGTAACAATGATTTCTGATATCCATCAAAACAGCCTAATGTAGACAATTCCCACTGAGACTCTCTATACAAGTGATTCTACCTTGGGTCAAGTTGACAATTAACCCTAACCATTACACCACCAAACAGTTCCCTAGTTATATTAGAATTTTCCAGAAATGACCACTCATAACTCAAGGAAAAAGAGAATTTTCAGTGGGACCCATAACACCCATTTACCTGCTGATTTGTGTTAAATTTTAAATTCCATTCCTTTATTCTATACCAAGGTAATAAAATACCTCTTGATCATTGTCTTGTGAATGTATTTTATACTTGACTTGTAAGAAAGTGACAGACTGGACTTACTGGCTTATAAGTTGGAGTCAACCACCATCAAAAGAGACATTTGTGGGTTGTGTTAATGAGGAACATACACACTTTACCAATCGTTATGTAGATTGTAGTGAGAGTAACCATAGCAGAACACAACAGCACATAGTTTAGCAAAGCAAATATTTACAATATTTAGCAGCAGTACATCCATTTCTTTGTCCTTTTCTGGAGAGGCCCCAGAGCAGAGAAAGATACACAAATACATAAAGGCTAATATAGCCAGGAAAGCTAATTCAGTGGCTGCAACACATGCTGGGCTACTAATGAGTAACACGCTCAGTGGGGAAGAGGTACTGTGAGAAGAAGAGATCTCCTTCCACAAGGCTGGCTGGCTGACTCATCCTCCAGAGACATTTCTAGGTCTTGGAAGACGGAAGTGTCAGATGTTTGATTCCCCTGCATAATCTTAAGCAACATTATTTAAAAATGGATCAACATCATTCTAGCCTCATTTTCACTTCCTATTTCCAATGTCACCTCTTTGCCTTAGTCATTCTCATTCCCTCAGTTCTTTTTTAAATCCCAGGAACACTTTGTTGTGACATAGCAGACATGTGATAAAATGTAAATATGTCATGTGTTAGAACACAGACAATAGATTTTCACAAGAAGAGCACATTGGTGAAGTCACCACCCTTAGAGCAACAAGCAAGCCCTTGACATGCACAGCAGGTGATCCTGCTTACATTGTTCATCCATCTTTGATTCTGACTTTTGACACAATAGATTTATCTGACAGTATTTTTAGCTTTATCTGAATGGAAGGTAGTCACTGTGCTCTCTTGTGTGTGATGTGTTTTGTTTAGCTATGTTGAGGAGATTAGTCCACCTTGTGGTATGTCTGTTTATTTTATTCCATTGAAAAAAATCTACCAAAACTTGTTCATAGATTTCTCTCATCATGGACATTCTTCATGGGACCATGCCAAATGCCATATATTCTTATATAAGTGTTACCATTTTATGTACCTATGTATTGTAGAAATGCCTACAAAGTAGACTTTTGAGTCACATGGTATGGTATATTTAATTTTGTTAGCTTCTCATAATTAGATTGGCATTTCCAACACCCACCACCCAGTGAAACTCTTCCTTTAACAAAGCCACACCTACTCTGATAAGGCCACACCTCTTAATCTTACCACTCCTTATGGACCAAACTATTATATTTTATTCAAACTATTATACTTACCAACAATTGGTGTGAATATATATTCTTTTTTAAAGCCTTTATTTTTGTTTTTCATTTTGTGAATATGTGTGTTCAGGGTCAAATTTGTGTACATGAGTGGTGACCAGAAAAAGGGGACAGATCTTCTAGAATTGAAGACATGCATGGTTGTGGTCTGCCCAACTTAGGTCCTGAGGAAACCAAACAAACAAAACCTCTGATCCTCTGAAACAGTATAGTGTCTTAACCTGAGGACTTTTCTTTTTAATTTGTGATTTGGTTGAAAATTTAATTTTATTTCTATTTTTTATGAATGTTTGTATGAATTCCATACATTAGTACTGCATTTATATAATTTCCAGCCCACCTCTACCCCCTTTAACTGCTTGATATCCCTCTACTCCCATTTAATTTATGACCTCCCCTCTTTAAATTATTTTTATGTGTAATATATGCACAACCTGAGACCATATATTTAGTGTTTGTTTTGTATGTTTAAGTGTTTAGTTTAACATAGGGATTTGTTAAACTATCATGGGGGATCATTCCTAGAAATAATGACTCTTCCTTTCTTAGAAGCCATTGGCTGTCTATAGCTCTGCCTCTAAGTGTTTACCATCTACATGGACATGTCAACTAGTAGTCTCATTATGTAGATGTTGTTTAGACAGCCACACTGTTGTAGTTTTCTATGTGCCGCTTTCCTGTCATGTCTAAAAGACACTATCTTGCAGCAGACAAGACAATATAAGTCGCTGGGTCTTACAATCTTTCCTTGTCTTCTTCCTCTTGTTTTGTTTTTGAGCCTTAATTTTAGGATGTGCTATATATGAAACAATTGGGCATGGGCACCCTTGGTCTTTTGTTATCTGCATTTTGACCAGTTGTAGATCTTTCTAATAGCCTCCACCTGCTGCTAACAGAAACTTCTTTCAAGAGAGCCATAATTATCTGGGGTATAAGAACAAGCATTTGGAATATAATTAGAAATCACATTGATTTAGGAAAATGGAAGTATGATATTTTCCTGTAGAGTTTATGACCTCTCAAACCACAGCATATTGGCTAGGTGTGAAGTACCCAGGCATGAGTTCCTTCATACTGACTGGGCTTTAAATCCTGTGAGACAGCACTTGGTTATGTGCAATATAAAAGTTCTACTACTGAACCCCTGAGGAGACCTTGTTTTATATCCTGGTAGAACTATTCATGGCTTTTCTCCCTTGGAAGTTTCTTAGCACCTTCCAATACTGAGAGTTAGCCTGAATAAGCTTTCAGATTGGTTCCAGGTAGATTCCTATAAATCCTGTGTACCAACTACATCTAACATTCAAGTTCTAGGGGGCAACCAAGAGCAATAGCCTTAGCACTTGGGGGAGTGTCTTGGACATCCTTGAACAGCAACTAGAAAGAAGTTTTCTCACTCAATGGGGCTTTTAAATCTGTGGTTCTTCTAAGTGCATTATTATCTCATGTGGTATAATTTCATGTAATAGATATACATATATGTACTTATATATGCCACTATGTATGCAATTTAAATGTACTGTACATTATTTGTCAGTAAACTTATAAAATTATATGGTTCCCTGTGGCTTTTTCAAATATCCTTAGTGTTATCTCTTCTTCTGTCTCCTCTGCGTTACCTCCCTTTCCCAGTTTTTCTTCATAGCACCTGTGTTTTGTTATATCTGCCTCCAGAGCTCCTTCAGCTCTGATGTTTTGACTGTATCTATCGAAATTTACTCTACATAGGAATATCCATACACTTTCTATAGTCACTGATCTCACATTAGAGTACTTTCATTCACAATTGCTGCTCAGTCATGTTTCCAACTTCTTTTATCTTTCTGTCTTTCCACTTTCACTCATTCGCATGGCTCTATATAATTTCATGAACTATTTATATCTTCACAAACTGAATTGCTGCCTTTTCTTTTTCACTCATTCACATGATTCTACATAATTTCATGAAATAGCTAACTCTTTGTAATGTGCATTTTCAGTTGTGATTATTTCTTCTTTAAAAAATATAAAACTCTCAGTTAATTTCAAATACCGTCTTCAGAATTTTAATTAACTCCTCCAAAGTTAACCTCTAACCTAATTCAAAATAAATTATTCTCTTCTCCTTCCCTCTCTTCTTTTCCTTCTCTTCCCTTCATCTTATTCCTCCCTTTTAAAAGCAGGGTCTCATATTTTAGGCTACGATGCCTTTAATTTACAGCAGTCCTTTTGTTCCAGATTCCCAATTTCTGGGATTGGAAGCATGAGACATACAACCTTAGTTTGAGGGATACAGGTTTGAGACAGTCTCACAGTATAGCGTAGGCTAGCCTGGAACATACTTTGTAGCCCAAGCTGCCTCAAATTTTCACCAGCCTTTCTGTTCTGCCCACCCACATTTGGAATTATAAAATGAGCCACCACACCTGAATCAACTTGGTATTATGTACATTTTAGTAAGCTGTCACCAGTCTTTCACATGTGTGTCAATTCAGTTTTTACTATAGCCAGATGTTTGAGCATCTTTTACCCTAGAATGGCATCTGTTCCTTCCCCTACGCCTACTTCCTGTATTATCACAAATATCATTTCCTTCAGAAACCAGCTAACCTTTGGTCCTTTTGAGATATCACTCCATTGCAAATGAAAATAACTGTTATGGTTTCCTTTTATTTATTTATTTATTTTTTAGATCCTAGATAATAGGGATGATTATGCCTGATGAACAGACTCAACTTAGCACTGTTTTGTGAGTGAATGCTCATTTATTTAATTAGTAGTCCATTGAAGAGAACCGGGCCCATTGTAGTGTTTCCAACCTAGACTGATGTTTTGGAATGCTATAAGACTGCAGGATGAGCAAGGCTTGAGGAACAAGCCAGGGAGCAGCACTCCTTCATGGCTTTTTTATCAGCCCTTGCATCTGGGTCCTGCCTTGTTTGTTCCTGTGTAAGCTTACTGACAAAACAAAATCTCAAAAAAGTACCTTTTACTATGTTAATCCTGCCAAGCCAAAGGCAAACAGGATGGATATCAGAAAAAGGAGAAAACAGGAAACAGGACTGGAGCCTGCCACAGAGGGCCTTTGAAAGGCTCTATCCTGCAGGGTATCAAAACAGATGCTGAGACTTATGGCCAACCTTTGGGCAGAGTGCAGGCAATCTTATGAAAGAAGTGGGAAATAGTAAGATCTGGAGAGGACAGGAGCACCACAAGGAGAGCAACAGAATAAAAAAAATCTGGGCACAGGGGTCTTTTCTGAAACTGATACTCCAACCAAGGACCATTCATGGAGATAACCTAGAACTCCTGCACAGATGTAGCCCATGGCAGTTCAGTGTCCAAGTGAGTTCCATCGTAATGGGAACAGGGACTGTCTCTGACATGAACTGATTGGCCTGTTCTTTAATCACCTCCCCCTGAGGGGTGGGGAGAGCAACTTTACCAGGCCACAGAGGAAGACAGTGCAGCTACTCCTGAGGAGACCTGATAGACTAGGATCAGAAGGAAGGAGAGGAAGACCTCCCCTATCAGTGGACTTGGGGAGAGGCATGTGTGGAGAAGGGGGAGGGAGGGTGGGATTGGGAGAGAAGGAGGGAGGGAGTTACGGGAGGATACAAAGTGAATAAAGTGTAATTAATTAAAATTAAAATTAAAAATGGAAAGAAAAAAAATAACATCTATGTATCTCAAAGTATACATTTTGAAGACAATGTTTCTTGATGAGTATACAATAATATCAATAATAATTCCTCTACATCACCTCAGAACATTTTATTTCTCTAATGTCGTATGTTATATTAATTATATTTAAGTTTCTAATATCACATTTTTTTTTCTACACAGCATGAAGAGAATAGTAAATGTCTCTAACAGAGTGAACAGCAATGCATATTCAATCAATGATAATTCAGTTGGCACCTACAACACTTCTGTTGTTTGGGTGAAGTTTCCTCAAAGAGTAGATGTTATGGGGCTGAGCAAAACACTTCCAGCACAAACAAAAGGACCGGAGTTCAGATCCTAAGCCTCCATGTAAGGGTCAGCAGAGAGGTGCATGCCTTTACCTTGAGTGCTGAGTGGCAGAGAATAGCATATCCAGGTGACGGAGGGACCAGCCATTCTAACCTATTGATGTACGTCAAGTTCAACAGATTTTATCTCAAGAAACAAGGTGCGAAGCAATAGAGGAAGACATCTGACACAACTTCTCTTTTCCACAGGAATGCACCTACATCCACACATATGTGCACACATGCTTACACTAAAAATGAATTTTCCATTGCGTTATTTGAAACGATTTCATGTTAGAAATATCACATAAACGAATGTTGGCCTTAGGATAAATCTGCTTAATCACAACATTAAAATGAAAAATGATTTTAAGAGAAAATACTCTAATTCAGTACACATGCAGTTTTTATGGTCTCTTAACCATGATGTCCCATGGGCCTGGTTTTAGAATTATGTTTATATTCTTAATATACCTGTAATAAAGCCAAAAATCGAAGAAATGTCAAAATCACACCTGAGAACTGAGGCTAGAAAGGGGAGCTGTTCCCTGGGCAATCACGGTCTATAAGAAAATGAGTTTGTAACTCCACTACGACGAGGGCATGAAAACAGAGCAAAAGAAAGTGAACTGAAATATCGGGGGCCCAAAAGCAAGCAAAGTAAAAGAAAGAAGTAGGAAGCCACAGGCTAGTGGGAAGGTTGTAAGCAACCTGACATTTTTATTACCCTCAAAAGAAAAACCCTTATCGTTTCATATATAAAAACCAATATCCAAAATCAAAGAATTTACATGATGGTTTCAAATAATAACTTTCCTACTCTCTTGGGAGATTCCGGTTAGATAAGAGCTGGCCTACTACTTGTGGGAATCAGTTCTTAAAAGACAAAAATCACAGGAAAAGGTGATTTGTGTCTTTGAGTAGTTAGTTCCATCTGTGAGAAAGCACGCACAGGAAAAATTAAACCATGCATCACGCGCCAGGTCAACCTGAAAGAAGAGTGGCCTTCTATGGCTTCGTTCTCTTTTCTGTTTACCTGGACTTAATTATTTTATGGTTTGTTTTTTTTTTTTTTTTTTTTTTTTTTTTTTTTTTTTTTTTTTTTTTTGTTAAAAGATCACATTGACTGAGACGTCCAAAATGCAAAATGGTAATTAAGAGTGATTCAGGCAGCTCCAGCTGGCTCTGGAATAGCTCCCAATAGGTAGGCTGACATTTCTACCCTTTAAGAATCCCTCCTTGGATGCAGTTCAGAGCAGCTAACTTTGATTCCACCCATTTGATTAAACAACAGAGAAACTGCAAATAGTAAAAGTCACTTCTCTTGGGCCAGCTTAACCTGACAGAAAATTCAAGAAAGCAAAGTGATGGGAAAGGAGGTTATGGATTAGTATTTCAAAAGCCACTTATCAGCTTACATTCCTTAACATGTGCATCTAATTACTCAGTGAGCCTTCTGATGGTAAACTGTGTCAGTGTCTCCGTGTTAGCTATTTGTATGTAGCTGTTACCAAAATGCTCAAGAGAGCAATTTAAAGGCAGGAATTGTTTATTTTGGCTCATGGGTTTGGAGCATTGAATCTGGAGGTAATTTAATCGTTGGGACTTTGAACTTGGGAAGAACCTGTTGGTTACAGCAACTTGCCAATGAGCAGTAGTCAGCTCAGTTTATGATAGACAAGACTCAGCAAGTGGAAACATTATAGGTACAGCCTTTATGAATGACTCTTTTTTCTTTTTGTAGTTTTTTTGAGACGTGTGTGTGTGTGTGTGTGTGTGTGTGTGTGTGTGTGTGTGTGTGGTCCTGGCTGTCCTGGAACTAACTTTGTAGTCCAGACTGGCCTCAGATTCAGAGATCCACTTGCCTCTGTCTCCTGAATGATAGGATTAAAGGTCACTAGGCCTGGCTTACAAATATAACCCTTAAAGGCACATGACCTACTTTGTACAATGAGACTATACCTCACAAAGATTCCAGAACCATCACAGTGTCACCAACTGTTGTCAAAACATTGATTCATCAGATGGGCCTGTGAGGGACACTCTGTACCTCTGAGTATTTGGAGAGCTGTTAAAATAATTTCTTATGCCAAAAGAAAAGCCCATCTTCTTATATTCAGTCACAGAGTCTGAGATGATACTAAATGAAAGATGAAGAATATATACATATAAATGTATATATACATATCCATATGAATATATAAGTATATAAACATACACATGAATATATATGTATATACATACATTGGTGTATATATGTATATATTCTGTGTGTTTGTACTGTAAACCCAAACGCAAGTGTTGGCAATTGAAGACAGTTGAGTTTCTGTTACTTTTACCATTAGCCAATCACAGACAAATGATCCCTTGCAGGTCATCTTCTAGGGTTCTCATGCCCTTCCCAGTTCTATTTTCAGTTACATAGGCATTGCAGCCATTAATTGTGTCTTCAAAAGACTGTTATTGAAATAGAAGAGGCTTCAGGAGGGCAGAGGAAATAGAAATATTTTATATATCAAGAGTGAGTGTTACTGGATCTCTACTCTAGATTAGGAATCCATGATCTAGAGTTTTGTCTTAGACTTCTCAAATAATATTTAAACAACAACAACAACAACAAATGGCCTTCCTTTCAATTTTCCCATATAAAATGATAGGTTTGGGAAAGACAATCTCTAATTTGGACTCCAGTTTCTAAGGTGCATTGATCATCTGTGTCCTTTTCCATTCATCTCCCTCTTCCTACCTTGCATTACAGTGGTGTCTCTAGTAGCATCTGCTCCACGTTAGATAAAGCAGGCTGAGAACAGTTCAAAGAACCTTCATTAAACAGTTAAGCTTCCCATCCATAATGTACCAATATCAATTGCTTTCCTTTTGGTCTTATTCTTACACAACATTTTTCTCCTCTACAATCTTCTCAAAGGATTAAATTGGCAGAAATCTATTCTAAAATATTAATGAGAAAACACTAATCTCTTACAACTCTTTTTTCATCCTCTTATTTGTTAAAGGTTTGCCAATTATTTTGGTCAGTGCTGAACTTTAGATGTAGACTGCCAGAACAAAGTTCCCACTCTGGATGAATAGCTTTTCTAACTGTGCTAAGCAAAGTTTGGAACTTATAAACACTACATTAGACTTAATGTTCTATTCATATATCGACCTAGCACTTTCCATGAACAATTTGGCTGCATTAGCATAAGATGTGTAAGGAAGTTATTGTTAATTATATTATACATCTACGGAGGCTAAAGAAAATGAAGTCCTTGCCTGTATGTATAATATCCTTCCATCTAACATGATAATTATACCCATATAATTATGTAGGAACTGTACTTTGGGTGTATGGTTCTATTTTAAATCACATGGTGCTTCCTTAGAGTACACACTTTGCTTTTGCAACCAGCATCTTCTGGAAACCTCACAACTTCACCTCCTTACCCTTGCCTCCTGCCCTTCTCATTGCTCTCAAATTATGATTGTCACCACCACTGCTTTTGCTATTCTGAACATACCTAGAATCTTCATATACCAAAAACAGCAGACACCTTTTAATCCTTTTCTTCTTTGATGCTATACTTAATATGATGTAAGCTACCTGTGTTATATTTTATCAATATGTCCTTTTACATTTTCTTCACTGGCTTCCTTCCCTTCACTCCCAAAGCAGGAAGTGCTGCTGACCTCACCTCTATGTTTTTAATCAGTCTAGGAATCTGTCTACCCTTCATGCTTCCTTCTAGACATCTGTCTAAGAAACACATACATTTTTATTAAACACCATAAATTTTGGTTTAGAAATGTACAAAATCTCCATTTATTTTAATCTTTCTTTCATCACAAATATGAACTGATTATTATGACTGTTACTTTACTATTACTTTATTACTGATACTTTATGACTATTATTTTATATAACCAAAATTTAAATCTCACTTCAAGAACTTCAATGAGAGAATAGAGAGGAAATGATGTAATTACATATTACTCTAAAAAATAATGAATTTTTAAAACATGATGTGTAATAGATATCTAATTGAAGTTCTTTTTTTCTTTTTAAATTTTTTCTTCAATATAAATATATTGTGATTGTGGTTTCCCCTCCTCCAACTGCCCCCTGTTTCTTTCCACTTCCCCTCCTTTGTTTATATCTTATAGCTTCACCTTTTGTGATTTTATGGAATTTGTGTATATGTAAACATGCATGTTTCTGCATCTACATGTGTTTCTTGTGCTTTAGGCTCTTTCTCTTCTGTTTCTTTTGGCCTATTCCTACTTGTTTGCTTGCTATCTTATCATATTTTATTACTATCCCTAAAAGAATGTTTTCTAAGGAGCAGTAGATACAGTGTGGATCTGGATGAGAGGGGAAGTAGGAAGCCAACGGGAAGAGTTGAGGGAGGGAAAATTGTAATCAGAATACATTGTATGATTTGCATTTCCCTGATGACTAAAGATATTGAGTATTTCTTTAAGTGTTTCTCTGCTTTTCGATATTCTTCAATTGAGAATTCTCTGTTTAGCCCTGTACCCCATTTTAAAAATAAGATTACTTGATTTGTTGGTTTGTAACTTCTTCTTGAGTTCTTTATATATTCTGGATATTAGCCCTCTGTCAGATATAAAGTTGGTGAAGATCTTTTCCCAGTGTGTAGGTTATCGTTTTGCTCTTATGACAGTGTCCTTTGCTTTACAGAAATTTTCAGTTTCATGAGGTCCCATTTATTGATTGTTGATCTTAAAGACTGTGCTGTTGGTGTTCTGTTCAGGAAGTTGTCTCATGTGCCAATGAGTTCAAGGCTCTTCCCCACTTTTACTTCTTACAGATTTAGTGTATCTGGTTTTATGTTGAAGTCTTTGATCCACTTAGACTTTAGTTTTGTGCAGGATTATAAAATGGATCTATTTGCATTTTTCTACATGTAGACATCCAGTTGGAACAGTACCATTTGTGGAAGATGCTGTCTTTTTTTTTTTTTTCCATTGTATGGTTTTGGCTTCTTTGTCAAAAATCAACTATCCATAGGTGTGTCGGTTTATTTCTGGGTCTTCTATTTCATTCCAAACAATCCTGAGATTTCATGTTATATCCATCAGAAAGACTAAGATTAAAAACTGAAGTGACAACATATGCTGAAGAGGATGTGGAGAAAGAGGAACACTCTTCCGTTGCTGGTGGAAATGTAAACTTGTACAACCACTTTGGAAATCCATCTGCTGCTTTCTCAACAATTTGGAATAGTGTTACTTCAAGATCCAGCTATAGCACTCCTAGGCATATATCCAAAATAAACTTAAGTATTCAACAAGGACATTTGCTCAACCATGTTCATGGCAGCTTTATTTGTAATCGGCAGAATTTGGAAACAACCCAGATGTCCCTCAACTGAGGAATGATTACAGAAATTGTGGTATGTTTATACAATGGAATACTACTCAGCAATTAAAAACAAAGAAATCATGAAATTTGCAGGGAAATGGATGGATCTGAGAAAGATCATTGTGAGTAAGGTAACACGAACAGGGAGCTGATCTTTGTGGAAACTGTTTCCCCTTCTCTCAGCAGTCAACAAATGCCTAGAATGCTTTGTTTAGGAGTAAGGGACTTTGAGAGTTCCCTCTTCTATGTTCATATGTTTGTTGGTGTTGTCATTGTTCAGGTCTTATTTAAGCAAGCATATTCTTGAAGTTTCATGGGTGTAGCTTTTCCTCCCATTTATAGGAAACATTATTTTGCAGCAAATTTCCTGGTCCTCTGTCTCTTACAATCTTATTGTTCTCTTTATATCGTGTTCGCTGAGCATGAGGTATAAAGGTGATATTGTAGAAGTATTTATTGAGGTTGGAAAAATCTACTATAGTTGTCTCTCTATATATTTGTATCTACTATGGTTTTCTATAATGGTCTCCATCTACTGAAAAATGGATCATCTTTGATTAGGGGTAAAATCATAATTATCTGAATATAAGAGTAAGTAAGTTGAATATGGTTAGTAATTAACTTGTTTAGAAAAATGGCAATAATATGTTAGGCAGAGGTGGTGCAAACCTTTAACCCAAGCACTCGGGAGGCAGAAGCAAACAGATCTCTGTGAGTTTGAGAACAGCCTGATCAACAGAGTAAGTTCCAGGATAGCCAAGACCGCACAGAGAAACCCTGTCAAAAACAAAATAAAGAGAGAGAGAGAAAGAAAGAAAGAGAGAAAGAAAGAGAGAGAGAGAGAAAGAAAGAAAGAAAGAAAGAAAGAAAGAAAGAAAGAAAGAAAGAAAGAAAGAAAGAAAGAAAGAAAGAAA